>NC_057925.1:16085551-16387131 GCF_018873765.1 Telopea speciosissima | reverse complement strand
TATTCCAAAGATTTTAATTCTCCTAGGGGCAACTAATGTTCTTCACCATTTGATACCTATGATTTTATCCTGTTTAACTCAATTCTTCGAATCCAACCATGATTGTATCGTTTCCTGTTTGGGCATACCTATGCCCTTTCCAGTTTAAAATACCAAATTCACCTTTCTGACCCAAAACACCTAATAGTAACCATGCAAGATCAATTTATATGCATCTATTAATTTTGAAGGTTTCGAGAGTTTTCACACATTTTTTATCAAAAGAAAAGGAGAAGAGAAAAGGAAATGGAGGAGACTAAAGGAAAGTAAAATGAAAATAGTTCCACAGAGTACCCATCAAGGGCAAGAGACTAAGAAGACTGATAAGATAATTTTTGAGAATTTTAGGAGGAAGAGCGGAGCTAATCGTCGGCACTGTTGTCACTACCGCAACCAAGAAAGGTGTTGATGTCATCTACCCTTCTCTCGATACCCTCTAGACGCTGAGTATGGTCGGAGAGTTGCTTCTTGACATCATTTAAGCCATCCGCCATCCTCAGGTTCAGCCGCCTGATAGCCATCAAGATATCACTACCTCCCCCTGGTGCATCTGAAGATCCTACAGATGGCCCGGAACCCAAAAACTCAAGGTCATCATCACTGTCATCCTCATAATCTTTAGCCCCTCTACCTTCCCCATACTGAACTTGTTCTCCTGCACTGTCATAATCTTATTACAGATTCATCTTCTATAGTGCTGAGATTGGCCCCGAATACTATTGGGTATGCTTATCCTTAGTCTTGTTCGACCTTAAGTACCACTCGAGAGTGTTAGATGGAGAGTTCAGTCTCAGCCCTGGGTGATCCTTGGGAGAGTGGCTTGGATCTTGCTTGTGCCTGAGTATCACTCAGGAGTATCATATGGAGATCTCGGTATCGGCCCTGAGCATCCTTACGAGAGTTGATTCTTAAATCTTGCTTGACCCCGAGTACTGCTTAAGCTTGTTAGAGGGAGATTTTGGTATTGGCCCTAAGTGTACCTCAGGAGAGCTGATTTTTAAATCTTGCCTGACCTTGAGCATCACTTAGGTGAGTCGATCGAGTTTGAGCATCGACCCCATGCGTCCCTTTGGGAGAGCTATTCTTAGAACTCATTAGTGACCGTACTGGAAGTACTGGGAGTGGTCCTGAGTGCTCTAGAGTGAGCCTATGGCACCCGTGCCACTTGGGAGTGCTATTCCTAGGACTTGTCAGTAACTTGGTATATGGACCTAGTCCATGGACCTTGTCCTGTAGGATCCTAGATGTGTGTCTAAATCTCAGAGGGAACTTGGAAAGATCTTCGTTCTCCTTGAACCTGTCATTGGAGAGGACCTTAAACAAACTCTGCTTCTCATCTGGATGTAAACACTTGTCTTGATGACTGCCTGGAGGATAGTATACCCTCTCACCTTCTGAGGATATATTGAGAAGAACCCCCCAGCTGCACGGCGTTGAAGCTAATGACCACTCCCTTTACAGAGGAAGTCAACCTGGAGCAGTCGTCATCCTCCTGGACCATTACCAGATTTGAGTAAAATTCCCTGACCAAGGTAGGGTAGTAGAATTCTGGCTGAATCAGCATGTCAGTCCACTTCAATCTATCAAACCTGGCCCCCACCTTGTAGGCCAAAAGCTCCTCCACTGTTACATCTCTCTCCACCAGAATTTTCTTGTTAAAAAAGGTGCTCTTGGAAAATCCCCTCCGCCTTTTCTGAGATAAACCGGTGCACATTGTAGGCAGTAGGGATAGAAGGCACAATAGATAGGTCTCTCTTTTTTTTGGAGCTATGAGGTCACCTACACACATGAGGCAACATCAAGTAGAATAGCAAGAAGGTAAGCTAAATTGGAATAATGATGTATGTGATTGGCAAATAAGTTTAGAGAAGTAAAATGCCCAATTGATGTGGAGATGATTTGAAGGGAAGACTATACATGATGGGGAAATCAAAAGAGGAGTACATATAAGTGTGATAAAAAAATGATAATATATAATGGAAACGTGGGAGAATCATTGGAGATGTGTTTGGAGAAAGGATAAGAGACAAAATTAATATGCAAATAAAGTCCCACGTGTAATCTCTTATGTGTAGATGTGAAGGATGGGATTGAAGTAAGTAATGAGCATATGTTGATTGTCTTACACCTCATCATATGTCAAATAAACAAGTTGTGGAATGGAATACTCCAACTTGAGACAAGAACCATTGTTGAGGAAAGAGAATGAATACCAAGGATTGTACAAGGAATCTCAAGAATATAGAAAGCATTTGGGAATACATTAAGGAGATAGACTGCAAGGATTTTATCTACTGTTATAAAATGTATGAGAAATGTACTCGATGGTATATCAATAAAATGATTTGACAAAGTCTAGGTACATGTAATGGATTAAATATGATCTTGAAAGGGGCTCTCAAGTATGAAGTAGTTGAAGAGTGATCCAAATCAAGGCCTAGGACCAATCCAAGATAACTAACTAAGCGAGTTATGCAATCTCTAAAATGCTTGAAAGAATACAATGAACAAGTAAGAAGTCGTCCCTATAGTGCCATTGATCATTAGAGCATGACTCCAACCCAAGGACCTTAGCCTAGATCGATTTTGGCATGAACATGGTGTGTATGGCCATAAGAATGCAAGTAAAATCAAGACATGATCATACTTGGAATGAATTATCACAAATCCAAGAAGAAATGAAGGAGAAGATGAAGAGACACAAGCAAAATCTCTCAATGAGAAGAATAGAGGATTGAAATAAGGAAAATGGAGAAGGAAAATTTTACCTTAATCAAGTAGGAAGTGATCTTTGAGGCTTGAAGTTGCAAGAAAACTCCTCAAGAAATCTGTAGAGCCTTTCTCCCTCTGCCTACGGTTATGTTTTCTTTGGAGCCAAGTGAGTTTTGAAACTCATGGTTTCTGTTTTGTTGAAATTCCTCGAACGGACAAACGAATGGAATTAGTTATCGTGACTCTGCTCGTCAATCCGCCCCGCCTAAAATTTGAAAAGTTATGATTTTATAACTGGCCGGATCAACTAACGGATCCACCGCCATGAGTCCGTCCATAGATCCGATTGATTCATATTTTCCTGGTCTTTTGATCTTCTGAGGATGGACGAACGAACAGATTCACATTTTTGCATCCGCCCATTAGTCCGCTCTCCCTGTCTTGCGAGGGAAACACGAATAGAACCAGAGCACTGATACCGCTCATGAGTCCGCTCGCTGTTCTTTTAGAATTTAGCCCCTAGACTTTTGAGACCTTTTGACCACCCCCTTGTGTGATGATTCAATACCTATGCCCTAGGGTGGACACCCGTTTTACTTGGCCATGCATGGTTAATTGCTTGCCTTAGATGCAAACCATGATATCTATATTCTTGGGCCTACATCGGCCAGACCAGCCAATAAGGAATGACAGGCAATAGTGTGCACTGTGACTCCCCTCTTACCAAAAAGGGAGGAGAGTTGCTCTTGGGAATGAAGGCCCTTAGATCCTACGAAGTAAGGAACCAATTAAGGATAGGAAGCCTAACCCTGTGGGTAGATATTAAGTAAGGAAAGTAATGGGCTGACTTGAACCGGTTCCTTTGAAAGAGCCATGGTGATCATGTGTAGTTGGAGGCCATTCGAGACACTTTAAGTTAGTGACGATTCTATTTGTACTTTACCTAGTTCTTCCAAACCACATTTAGACTCATAGAAGAAGTCCTACACCGTGAGTTGATCCTCCAAAAAGACTTAGCAAACTGTACTTGAGAACTTTTGTTCTTGTGAATTGACCTAGATGACAGATATGTCCAAAAGGGTATGAATGTGATTCTTGAAATTTTGCCTATGAATTTGTGTGGTGTATGTATATATAGGTATACCCCTTAGGACCTTAGACTTGTGTGACTAGAGTGATCCTCTGGTACTACAAGTATAACCTTACCTAGGCGTTACTGTGATCACTTAGTTAAACCCTGACCCTTGGTCATGTGGATCACAGGTTATTAGTAAATGAACTTAATAATGACTGGGTAGATTGATTTGTATAAATTGACTTAGACCTAACCATTGAAGGTTGTTTGGCTCTTGAAGGAGAACCATGAAGGACTTTTCCCTGTGAAGTAATTGTGAGATGGGTTTAAAGGTTTTGAAGGCTGAAACTAAAGGATGTAACAAGACCTTCTCCAACGACAGATATGAATGGGGTAATGGATCACCAAATGCGTTTCCTCCGTATTGGAAGTGAACAATAGGAGATTCTATCAATATTCCAAGTCATTCTAAAGTTGGGTGAGGTAATGAGATAACCAGAAGTGAAGGCATTCAAAATGTGAACCCAGTGTTGGGGGACTGGACAGGTTAGGTCCTGTAACCCAAGTGTGACCAGAGTTGTGAAGATCAGGGTGGTGTCATGTAGACACTGCCTACATACGGAGCGAAACCACCTGGAACAGGAAAGTTCCCTAGATTTTAGACCAAGTGATATCCTTTGACCTACTGGTATATTATGACCACCGGCTCTAAAAGTTAAAACTGAGCCAGGGTATTGTGGACCACACCCTTGTGGTAATGTGAAGATGTAAGGAACTGAAGTGTGGAGCCTGACCTGTTGTGTCAACTAGACACTACCTTACCTTGACCCGACCTTGAATTAGTTCAAGTAGTGGGTATTTGGAGGTATTGTTGTTCAACAAGCCTTCGCCCTTGAGACCCGGGTTGCCTCAAATTTTGAGGATAAAATTTTTAATAAGGTTGGGGGGATGTTAATTACACCCACACCCCAAATATACCCCTATACCCTGGGGCAGTTTAGACCATACCCAATGGGTAATGCCTTATGGCCACGGTCAACACTAACAACTTTGAACTAGAAATACCATAAAAAGAACCCCCTCAAAGTTTTGGAACTATGGGTCAAAGCCCCGTCACTTTCCTTGAAGTTTGGGCCATGACAGCAGCACCGGAGTCACGAATGGACTCACTCTTACTGAATCCGCGCAAGGATCCGCCCATGCTATCATTAGCATTTTTGGGTTATTTTCCTATGGGGCCCACACCCCCGTGTCCCGGACACCTTAATTGAACCATTAGACCCTATGGACCCCTACCCCTAGCATTTATTCATCAAGTGGGACCCACAAAGCCTAACTTAGGTAAATTAATGGGTTTTTATAACCTAGCTAAAACCAAACAGGTCTTAAGGGCTAATAGGTCTAAATGAGGTTTGGACCCAACCCAAACAGGCCCCAATTATTCAAATGGACCTAAGGGCCATGACTTGGACCAAACATGACCTAATTCCTAACCCAAGACCCATTTAAAGCCTAAGAACTAAACTACATTCTATGACCCCCTAACCAAACATACCCTAAGGACCCTTCTACCCCCTTAAAGCTAAAAGAATCCCTCCCATTCACTTATCTCTTCCCCTCCCCAAAACCGTGGAAGAGAAGAGACAAGAAAAGGAGAAGAAGGAGGAAGAAAGAGGGAAGAAGTAGAAGTGGAAGAGGAATGATAGGGGAAGGGAAGAAGATGGGAGCTATGCCAAAATGGCTGGCTGCCCCACATCTCCTTCTCTTGCTGACCGGACAAAGAAGGAGGAAGAAGGTGAAGGAGAAGAGATGGAAAGGAAGGGAAAAGGCCAAGGGGGCTCACATAGCCTTGGATTCTGCCTCTCCATGGGAGGATCTCACCAAGGTAAGATCTGAGACTGGTTCTCTTCCATTTTCCCCATTTATTTTGGTAATTCCTTAAGCTTGGACTGACTTAGGGATCCATTTGGGACTCAAGGTGGAGCTCAGTCCCTAGTTGGAGCTCTAATGGAGCTGACCTAGGATTGGTTTTAACTCCTTGGTGCTACAATTTCAGCCATTGTTGGAGAGCCTGGGTTTTTAACTTTGAAACCCAATCTTTGGACCAAATTGAGACTAATCCTTGTGGATCCTAAATCCATGAGGTTAAGCCTAGGTTCTAGTAACCCTAGGAAGGCTTAGACACCTCTCCTATGACCCTGAGGTGCTAAGGAGCTCCAAACTTCAAGCTGGAGCTGAAACTCTTTGGAATCTCGGAAGAGACTATCGGCGGATGAATGACCAGATCCATCTATCATGGTAGCGTCCGTCAGTCCTCCCAGCACAAACCCTACAAAATGGCCTGAGCGGACGAAGGCACGGATTCACTCTGTTTGCCTCCGTCCAAGGCCTGTTGCTCTCAGGTCTGTCTCAGGAAATCGAGCGGATGCAGGGGCAGACCCAAGAAGCACATCCGCCCATGGATCCGCTTCCTTTTAAGTGTGTCTCAGGTGTCGAATGGATGCACCACCGAACTCAAGTAAGAAGTTTCGCTCATGGGTCCGCTCGCTCTGATTTTACCCTTTGGCCTGAACGGAGTCAGGGGTGGATTCACCTCTGCTAAGATCGCCCGTGAGTCCGCTGGTGCTGTCTTGGTTGAAACTTGATTTTAACCTTGAGGGCCTAGCATGGGACCCTTCTATACTTATTTTAATGTCTAGGGTGGTACACCGGTGAGATTCATGTGAACCACGCCGGATGACACTCGATGCCCGAGGAGATTCATGCCAATCATGCCGGCCTACACCCGTGTTAGGTGAGTAGGTAATGGGTGATTTGTTGGGTTTGAATATATATTAATATGAAATCTGAAGCATGCTAATCTATACTTATAAGTATTGTACGCATTGCATTATTATTCAGATGTGAACTGTTGTGAATGTGATATTATGCTCACCATTGTATCGGGCTATGGTGTCAGGTGTGCCGGTACCAGAACCCCAATTTGTTTAAATTATGAAAACTGCTATATGTCATCCTGATCTGTATGTGTCGTGTCGTGCAGGTACCCGGGCAGTAGATGGAATGGGACGTTGATGCACCCGGAATACCTCTCGGGAGATAGGACTTGCATATAGTATATCTGCGGCTAGGATGCTTGTTCCCTTATGCTACGACCCTTGCCAACAGGGGTTTATGTGTTGGATAGTCTGAGCACCTGTGGTCTGTGGAGGTGGGAGAGGCCAGGACAGGGGTAGTGATGGCTATCGGGGTCTGCTACTGGGTGGTCAAGATGGCTTCTACCGGCATAGGTCCCTTGTGATAACTCAGGTTTCACTGGGGCGATAGGATAAGTGACCCTTAGTGTCTCTCGAGTTATCACAGTAGCATATACTTGACAGATAGAATTGTGTGCTAGGTGAAAAATAAATCTAACATTAGCATGCATCATTCTATTTGATATTGATTGTGTGATGTGTGGGCATTCCCCTTTGCTCTCCCACTAGCTAGTGTAGCTAATCCCGTTGTACAACCACTTTTTAGTTTATATGCAGATAGCCTTTTGATGAGCACCGTTGGATGCAAATCAAGTGGAGTTGATGACTGTGGCTTGGATGTAGATGTATACCCAAGGAGTTGTGCCCCTGGGGCATTTATTTGTTATTTAATTTATGTACTCATTCCACAACCATGTATAAATTGTATGTTTACTTATTAGGAGAGATTGAACGGTTACGAACACTGTTATGGTACTATGTGTTATCATTAGAGAACCGATGCTCTATAATTTTACATAATTTAATTTAATTTCGCTTTCGTTAACTCTGTGATTAGAATGATTTATTCCATTTTGTACGTTCCTTTCTGTCATCATAATGTGATGACAGGGTGGACTGTGACTCGGGACACTACATCTGTGATCCTGGTAGGTGTTGGGATGATGTGTGATTGTCCTAGTCATACCCCTATGTGGCAAAATATATTACATCGGGATAGGGGCGTGACAGTATCCATGTGATGGGAAGAGTATTATGATTCATGAGTAAAGGATGGAATAAAACATTGTTTTATTAGGATTTGAACCATGTATATTGGACTAAGAACTTTGAATATTATTATTGAACTATGAATTTTAAGCATACTTGAATGTTACACACTTTTGGATTGGATGCATGTATCATATTGTACGGCTGAAATGGATCAAGTATTATGTTAGACGAAATGGATGCATATGTATTGGTTCAAAAATTTTAAGAACTCCTACTGTTTTAGGACTATTTCCATGCTCATATGAATGGAGTCGATGAATGATATACTGCTGAAATGGGAAGATTAGTATGGCATTCAATGTGAGAAAACCCAACATTGTGCTCATGCCTAGTTGAGATTACTAAATATGTAGTAAAATATTGCTCACATGGCTACATACTCAAACCCATTTGGGGAGAACATCTGATATTCAGACTCTGGTGCTACGAATCACATCACCTCTGATCTAGATAATTTGCATCTTTCTCAGCCGTATACAGGCTCTGATCACGTCCGGAAAGGCAATGGATCAAGTTTGCGTATCCAAAATGTTGGTAGCTCTTCAGTTTCTAATTTACGTCTTCCCAATATTCTCTATGTTCCTTCCATCACTAAAAATTTAGTATCTGTTTCCCAATTTACACAGGATAATAATGTTGCTTTTGAGTTCCACCTTGACTATTTTTTGGTGAAGGATCGCTACTCAGGGAGATGCCCCCTCTAGGGTCGCACTAAGGATGGACTCTATCAACTAGTTTTAAATAAAAGTACCAAGAAAAGCCTTCCACAAGCATGCTTAGGGGAATGTGTCTCCATTACTCAATGGCATAATCGGCTTGGGCACCCTACCCTCCGTACTGTTCGTCACATTCTTCATCACTTTCATTTACTTGTTACTATCGAAAAGGACTACTCAATCTACAGTGCCTATCAGCAGGGTAAAGAGCATAAGCTCCCTTTTGATCGATCCACTTCCATTGATCCTCTTGACTTGGTTTATTCGGATGTATGGGGGCTGTAGACACCTCATTCTGTCTTTCCCCCCAGAGGTTTCCCATCACGATGATGAGCACCCTCCATGGCGTAGAGCTGTTGTATCTATGGATGTAGTGTCAGTGTGCACTGCCAGATTCCATATACCAATTGTCGATTTCCCTTGCTGGAGCCCAAAACCAGAGCCTCCAAGCCTTCCAAGATTCCCTAGAAAGGCTAGCCCTGACCTAGACCCCTTGGAACCAGCCTTCCCCAGCACAGAACCTGGCCCAAGTAGCCCAAATCCTCCCTGTCGACACCAAAATCCATGTCGACACTCAGAGACCCCGAGTCAACATCGACCCTACCTTCCATTGGCATCGACATATCCCCACTCACTGTCGAGTAGAACATACCTACTATCTATCTCACTTCGACATTTAGAGCATTCGCACCAACACCCAAAAACCCTCCTTAATGTCAATTGTTGTTCATCAACAGTCTCTCGATGTCGGCCATACAAGTCCTCGATATCGAGTTGATCTCAGTTTAATATCGACCCTGTACAAAATCCGAGAATCCCAAACTTGTCATGTTTAGCTGCAATTTCACTTCCTTTCGCGAGCAAACCCAATTTTGGCAACTTGGATGCATATATTGGTTCCCTTAGGCCCCAAGAAACTTTCCTTTTGGCAATAAATCACATGCCCACACCCCAATGACCATTATCTTGACCAAAAATCCATCGTTGATGCATAGACAGCTCTTTTCGACGATCCAGATCAAACCCAGCATCCTTACAAGAATTTAGGAGTGCACACACCCCTCTACATCTATAAATACACTCCCTCTCACGTTGAGGAGGGACCTTTGATTCTTGGAAGTCTAAATCCTTGGACAACTCTCTCTAAGTCCCCCTCCCTTGGCAAGTTCCACTCATATTGAGTGATCCCCGAGTACGGACGACAAAGTGTTGTCTGAATGAGTGACAAATAAGCCTGAACAAGTGGTGATATTGTCTCCATAAACTACTCTCTTGAGTCACAAAAGGAAAACCTCTAACATTCTTTGAGTTCGAAGTTTTTTAACTAGGTAAATTCCCTCTTTTCGCGCTATTTGTCTGATGTTTTGTCATTTTCTTCTCCATTGAAATCCACCCTTCTTTTAAAGATACCGTTGCAGCCTTGCTATTCCACCAGGAGCTCAATTCAAGAAAAGATGAGTGCTACTGCCAACCAATATTAAATGAAAATGCAAAAGATGGCCATAGAAACTAGGAGAAAGGGCACTCATAGAAGATATAAGACAAGGATTCCTCAGCCCGTGAATTACAGAGACCACATCAAGAAGAGAGAGGGATGCCACGCTTCTTAATCAAATCATCGGTAGGGAGCTTACCGTCATGCACTCTCTAACCAAAAACCGAATTAATTACAAGGCTGAATAGATTTATTCCAAACCAAAGAGGACCACGGAACCTTGGGTTCCTAGATCTGATCACCTCCTAAGAAGATTTCACAGTGATGATACCAGCAATGTTTTGGGACCAAAAACAAGCATCGTCCATCAGGGGAAAAGGAATTTTAATCTGCCTTGCCGAATAAAAAATATTCTTAAAAAAAAACCGGAATCCCCCTGAGGGAAAGTCCATCGATTCCCACCAATAAAATCCGAGACCATGCAACCGAAGCCATTTAAAATGGCTAGGTCAAAGGAAGACATCCAATACAATGAAAATGGTTATTTATGACAGTATTTTTACAATAGATTTTTTTTTTCATCGTAAAAAGACTTATTTACAAGGGAAATTTAATTCTATGACTAAAAGTCGAATAATTAACAACGGTATGATATTACCATAGTATAAGAATATGAAACGACGGATTTTTCGTTATCCGTCTTGAATTTTTACTCTATAACGACGAAAATAAATTACCATGGTTAAAAATGATTTGAAACAATGGATATTAATATTCTGTCGTTAAACATACATTTTTTACGGCAGTAAAATAATGCCGTTGTTAATAATTGTATATGTAGGTAACCGTGTCTAACATTTTTTACCACCGAATTCTGTTTCCATTGTAAAAACTAACAGAACCGACAGTGGGTATTTTACTGTCGTATTTAGATACGACGAAAGTCTATCAGACGGATGTGCGACGGAAATTTACTATCAGAAATGAAACATTTGCGACGGAAAATTTTCATAGCAAAAAACCATATTTGTTGTAGTGATCTTACCAACATAAGATGGACCCGTCCATTTATCAAACTAGAAACAGATCTGATTTTCGCTCCCCGCTGCCCATCTTTCGTTGCTTGAGACCAAGTCCCACATCCGGTTAACTCCAAGCCAGATCGCAGATGACTTGTAATAGTGCTTCAACATTCCATCCTGGTTCAAGAATCTTGCCCACATGAAACGACTCAAACCTGATTGCCATGCTTAATTTGCCAAAGAAGCTTACAAAGAATAGACTTGTTCACATCCCTCATGCACTGAATACCAAAGCCTCATTCTCCAAGACTTTCACTCTTACGTTCCTTCTATTCTCTCTCTCTCTCTCTCATACACATTATATCTCTCTTCTCACACACACCCCTCACATTCTTCTTCACACATGCATTTGCAGGTGCATGTTTACTATTATATATATATGGGGTGATGTTCTCTGCCTAGGAGCACGGGGGCGCAAGTTACATCCAGACACATGGGGTGGGATGCAGCAGTCATTTTTGTCATTCAGGGGGTAGTGGCGGTCATTTCCCCTCCAATGTGTCTGGGCACATCTAGCGCCCCCAGTGCAGAGAATATTTTCCATATATATATATATATATATGTCTACGTCTCTCCTCCCCTTGGAAAAGTCCCTTGACCCCTCCCATCTAAGCCCCCCTTGGTTTTGTTCAATCAATGCAGTGTAGGGAGGTCATTTTATGGGGGGGTGGGGGGTGGGAGCCTTCTTTTGGTTCAATCGATGGGGGTGTAGGGAGGTCATTTTATGGGGAGGAGGAGAGAGACACAACGGCGCAGGGTTGGGGGCCACACTCCCGAAAAGGAAACTTTCTTCCTATATGAATGCATTTATGTATACATGTATGTATGCATAAAATAAAGAATGATAGATGGAATGATACTAGTTCCCTACAAGAGATACTTACTAATGGTTAATTGGTCATTCACTCTATATTGCAATAGCAAATAGCAATATTTAGGGATAAGAAGACTTTTTTTTTTTTGTGGTTCAGGTGGGGCGTGCTGCGAGGGAACCCGACGTAGGGGAGAGTACATAGGGTGAGGATAAAAAGGTGAAAGGTGCATACCAAACACCAATGCAGTGAGGAGTTCTTGATCTGCTGGCCAAGCCTCGGACATGCTTTTAAGCAATAAGTGACAAACCGCCAGAGCAAGTCTAGAGCAGCATTTGCTATGCTTTCATGGATGCGTTCTAGGTTGATTCACCTTCTCGCATGATAAAAATAGTTATTTTTATCGCCCCAGAATGCGAAATCAACTTCGATTGCATTCAAAAAATGTATACCAAACACAACCTAGGTCTGTAGGGATAACAAGAAATTATCAAGTTGGGTGCTGTTTGGAGAATGTGTGTTCTTAGTTGTGGAGGTGCCCTTCTTCTCTCTAGAATGTCCTTGAGATGCTCTAGGGCTGCTGTCCTTTGGTTGTAATTATTTTTCTTCTTCTTTCTCAATAGATTTGATTTACTGATAGAATAATAACAAACAGGAAAGCAGTTTTCTGTACGGGAGTGTGGCGTACGCCAGCACTCCCATGTCTCTATCTCTCTCCTCCTTAAAACAAAGGGGACAGAAGTAACTTTTCACATTGGGAGGAGAGAGATAGACTCATGGGAGTGCTGGCATAGGCCACACTCCCGGAGAGAACTATTTCCCTAACAATAATAATAAAAAGACATTACCACGCTTGAACTTCATACTCAGTACTTAGTAAACCTCTTCATTATTATTAATAAGAATAATGTGGTACACACCGGTCTTACAGTCCTAGTGCCTAACCCCACTTGCATTGCAGCTTTCTGAATAAAACAGGGGAAAGGCCATTATTTTTATTTTCGTAAACTTATTTTTTGCCACACATAGAACAGGTTCAAACATTGATACCGGATTAAGCCATCATCTGTTGGAACTCAGCAAAATCAATCACACCGTCGCCGTTGCGGTCGAATGCCTGTATGATGCTCTTGCACTCTTCATTTGACATTTTGTTTCCAAGGCGACTGAATATCCTCTGCAAGCCGTCTGGTGTAATGGACCCAGAACTCTTCGCTACGAACATCTGAAATCCTCTTTTCAGATCATCATCCCCACCTTCACGTTCCATCAACATTGCAAAATCATCAAAGCTGAGCATCAAACTGTCGCCGCCTGCTGCATCAAGTTCATTGATCACACCTTGAGCCTCCTCAGGTGACATGAACTCCCTTTTGGAGGCAAAGTAGGATCTGAGTTCAGATCCTAAGATTTTCCCATTGCCATCAGCGTCCAAGTGGCGAAATATTTGTTGGAGCTCATCATTTCTTGATTGTTTTTTGGAATGCTGAAGGCGATGGACACTTAGCACGAAGCTCTTGTTGGAGAACCATTTGGATAATGTTGCCTTGGATACAACAGCAGTTGCCATTAGAGCTGGGACGTCGAGAGTAGTGTTTTTTGCTTCTTGTTGCCTCTTGCTCTTTGCTGAGATGGAAATGAAAGAACATGCAAAGAGACTTATAGAGAGACTTTGATAGGATGGAGACTTCACGGTAAGTATAAAAGAAGTATTTTTAAGGTATTTTTGCTGTGTGTGAAAGAATCAGAATCGTAGAGCTTAAAAAGGACTGGTTTGGGTTAAAAGTTCCTAAACAATTGCATTGTTAGCATATTTGCCCCAAAAAAAATGCATGGGAGTGCTGCTTTAAGCCAAACCATTTTCAGTGTGAGAAAGAATAAGTATCCAGAGCTTAAAAGGACTGGTTGTTGTAAAAAGTTCCCAAATTGAGTTCTTTATACTTTTATTAATAAATACCTCATTTAGTGCCATTTTAGATATACCGCTGATCAATAGCATTTTTATTAAAATATTTTTTTATGAAAGAAATAAAAAAAAAACCATCCTTCCCGATGCAGTACCACCCGCCCCTCTCCCACCATGCCACCACATTGTGGCCCCTGCCCCTTGAAGCTTCGACACCACCCACCCCTCTCCCAATCCAGCTGCAATCCGCCTCTCTCCCATCTCTGCCTCCATCACTGGTTCCACACCCCCTATTGACCAATATAGCCTTCTCCTATTTCTACAAGGCTAACAGCCAAGGAAATGGGATCTTAAGGGACATTTTAGAAAATACTAAAATCGAGGATCGAGGAGGGTATTTATGAACCCAAAGGGGAAGTGAATTATTCCATTTCCTTGACTGCTAGCCTTATAGCAGGAGCATTCCTGCTACAACTATAGCAGCAAAGCTTTTAACCGCTCCTAGATGTTTTGTTCTCATACCCCGTTATTATAATTTTGATCATAAAACTCTTTAAATCTTTGTTTTTTTTTTTTGGGTAATAATATAAAATTCTTTAAATCACAACGTTAGAGTATTACTGTAGTTTAATAGCAGTCTTTCTATACCACCTCTAATAAATGTTGGGGTCTTTCCTCGTTATTGTAATTTTCTAATTTCTGTTATAAAAATCGTTAAATAGTAGCATTAAAATATTATCACAACTATATATTGACATTTAGTTTCAGCTTTTATATACCGCTGCTCAATATCCACCATCATTATTTATTTTTATTAAACTTAATTTTATATTTTAATTTTATTAAAGATTTCATACATCATCATGTTGAATATGATGAACATTTTACCTTTAGGGTTTTAATATTATTAGATACGGATCGAGTATCAGCTTGATAAACTGAGTCAGACCTTTGTGGTATCAGCTCAGGTATCCCAGTATAAATCGGAAAAATTAAAAAAAAAATCTCTACACTAGATCAACCGTAGATCGCGCATTGGAATCATTTGAAACTCCATAGGAATGTACCATGTCTTGGGATGGCGTCCAACTAATTGACAAAAGTCCCTATTTAGGCCACGGGCCAAGAGCCATGGGGCATGCACTGTGCGTGCGCGGGGGTCTAGGTCTTGTTTCTGGCGTGCCCGCAAGGCCTACAGCCGTGGCCGTACCATACTACGGGCATGGCCTCAACAACCTGCCAGCCAGCTCCATGCTAGCCACATCAGTGCAGCCCCTGCACACTTGGCTGCCACATCAGCCATCCTCTTACATGAAGGCCATGCCAGCCTCACGAAACATCTCTATTATGACACATGCCACCTATGGGGCACACCAAATTTCTCTATCCTAATTCTCTCTCCTAGGAGCGGCTTCTAATTGTGCGACTGCACGGCAACAATTATATTTCCATTATCCGGCATCATAATTACGTAATTCTAGTTGTGTTGGAAAGGCGAATATGTACTGTACATTTCTCATTTTGAAGGTTCTGTCCCATTCTTCTATTTGACCCTCTGAACATGCAGATGAACCCGCAATCAATGCACCATCCTATGGAACTGGCATTTCCAAAACACTAGGCCTTCACCCAAGGCATTTGAAGGGTGTCAAACACTGCAAAACAATGAGGTACACTGTCCCATGCTGCCACATAAGACCGGATGTTCTAGCATCATTGCCAAATGTCCAAAATTCCCATGTGAGCTATATATCAATACTCTACTGATTTTTGTGACTGCCATAATCACCAAAATACCCCTAGATGCTGAGTATCACCTATCTAGGCCATTTGTACTCTATAAAATTTTAGAAATGCCCCTGCAATACTCTCTATGCCTATAAATGATAGAATTGCACCTAGATGACTGCCAATCACTGTGGGACCTTTGTGTACACTGCCAAACCTGTGTATGATGTTGCTACCACTATAAACACATTAAGAATTACTAGGGATGCTAGGAACACTGTCTAGCCACCGCCTACACTGCCAGAAGTCTGGCAACTCATCTAGAGTGTTGCTTTTACTGTACTAACCTTTGTAACTGTCATGGACTGTCATTATCACTATAGTGAAACTTTTTATTTTTGCTAAAGGTCAGCAATGCGTATATTAATATGTAAATGAAAGATACATAAGGTGATTACAGGGCATAAATCAGAAATTCTATCTCAAAACTAGGGAGTTCACCTTCGGCATTGCCATCAGCAAACCTCCCCAGTTAGGAGAAGAAAACAGCCTTGCAAAACGATGCAATAGTCAAGGAAATCTGTAATAGGGCCTGCCTAACGCATCATAGCCAACCTTAGAACCAATGAAATCTGGCATTGAAATCCATTTTCTGTCACTTTTCTGCTTGGCTGCATAGTTTGCTAATGCATCAGCCAGTACATTTGCTTCCCTATAGCAGTGGGTAAGTCTCCACTGAATTGAGTCCAGATATTGTGAAATCGACCACCATTTCTGCAGGGCTTGCCATGGAATCTTGCAACTTAGAATCGCAGTGACCATTGCAACGGAGTCACTTTCAATCCAAAGCTTGTCGATGCCAAGATCCCTTGCCTCTTTCACTCCCACCACAAAAGCTGCCAGTTCAGCCATGAAATTGGTCCCCACTCCTTGGAATGCTGCAACACACATAATAGGCATACCTAAATGATCACGGAATAATCCTCTTGCACCTGCAGAACCTAGGTTCCCCAGGGAAGACCCATCGATGTTGAGCTTAATCCATCCAGGCGGTGGCGGTTTCCACCTTACTTCAAAGATGCTCTTCATTGGAGTTTTTGAGATAGTAACCCGCAGTCTTCTAGCCAAAACCAACTCCTGCACTGATTTGACTTTGGTTTCATCCAGGCTGCTTCCATCCAACACTTCCTTAAGAATTAGACTAATCACATGAGAAAGTGTTCTATGCATGTTGTCATACCGCCGCCTGTTGCGCTCCATCCTTATTTGCTGGCAAGTAATTGTAAGTAGAGAATTCCATACTTTGGGTAATGACACCACCTTGGATTTCCTCCTCCACCATGAAAATAAGAGCTCTATGGAGGGAAACCCAATCCAATTTTTGTTGAAGATGAAGAGAATTTCCTTCCACACCTGAATCGCAAAATTGCACTCCAAGAAAATGTGGGTCTTAGTCTCACAGTCCGCTACAGAAAGTTCACATCTTGAAGCGAGAGACACTGATTTTCGCTTGACCTTGTCATCAGTGGGTAGTGCCCCGTGTGCTAAACGCCATCCAAAAATAGAGTTTCTAGGCTGCAAACTGCGTTGCCACATTGCCCATATCCACTCAGGTTGTGGCGCTTTCATCCTCAAGGCATCCCAAGCTGACCTCACTGTGAATACTCCAGCCTTAGTATGAGCCCAAAATCTGCAATCTTCCCTAGTAGAGCTCGTAATTTCTAAGGACCTAACTGCAGTAAAGACTTCATTGAGAGCTAGGATTGCTGCCAAAGGGAAAACCCAGTTACCATCTTCCAAAAAATCAGACACTTTAGGTTTTAGAGAGCGTGGTATTGTAGCTGGCTGCATCAACTCCTCAACACTGTTCTCCCCGACCCATTTATCGTACCAGAACCTGATGGAGCTTCCATTTCCCACAACCCACCGCTCCACAGCGTTAGTGAAGCTCCAAACCTTTCTAAGACCCGGAAGAATGGTAGAGGAACCGACTGTGGGTTTTAGTGACCCATCTGCTTTCATCAACCTCCCCCGCAAGATGCATGCGAATGTAGACTTCTCGGTCTTGATGGTCCAAGCCAATTTAGCACGAAGGGCCAGGTTAAGGTCCCTGAAAAGCCTTATACCCAGGCCGCCTTCTTCCTTAGGTTTGCAGGCTGCATCCCATACATCGAACAGTGATTGCTTTAGTGCTCTCAGCCTCCCCAGTCCAAATGAAGTTGTGAGTCCATCTTTCTAAAGCTTCTACTACTGCCTTTGGCCATCACTGTAGTGAAACAAGATGCACTATGTTGACCAAAACAACACACATGTACTGTGTTGACAACAATGACAACCAAGACAGAGACACTGTCATCTACACTGTGTGTTCAACATGAACAGTTAAGAGGAAAAAAAAAAGAAAGACACGAAGACAGTCAAAATCACTATTTCTCTTTGGTCTTGCCATCAACAGTGTAGTTATTGTAGCCGTTGTTAGGAAAATCTTTCATCAATCCATTAAACAAGGATTTTTTTTTAATCAATCAATCAAATTTATACACATTAAAAAGAAGCATTAGATCCAAATGTGTGGTTAGTTGGGGCCTGCATGATCTGTTTCTGGGCCATGTTTCTATTCTAGAAATGGCTTTTTGTATTTCTGTTACTAGGTTAAATTTCTGGATAAAAAAACGCGTTTGGTAACGCATAATAATTTCTATTTCTTGGTTAGAAAAGAAACAAAATTTGTTTGTTATGCACAATCATTTCTGTTTCTAGAACTTTATAAAATTTCAAAAAAACCATTGAATACCCAAAAAATTGGTGGAAGTAGAGGTGACGGTGGAGGTGGTGGCGGTATTGGTGGTGGTGGTGTCATGGCGACAATGGTGGAGGTGGAGGTGGCAGTAGTGGTGGCGGAGGTGGAGGTGATGGCTGTGGGGTGCTAGTGGCAATGGCAGTGGTGGAGGTAGAGGTGATGGTTGAAGTTGAATTGGAGGTGGAGTTTTATTTTAAACATGAAAAACTTTGCCCATCAAATTAACCATGTGCTCATTAAAGAGAAACTCTCCCCCCTTATTTCTTCTTTTTATTTTTGGGACATAGAAGCTACAAATTCGAGGTTTTTCTTTTCCTATTTCTTAGTAACTTTTTTTGTTCCGGTTCATTCTCGGGAACAAAAAAAGTGAACCGGTCTTAAGAAACGGATTTCTGTTATTTTTTTTGTTCCCAAGAACAAAAAAACAAAGAAATAGAGAAACAAAAGTGTTATCATGCATGCCTTGGTCATTCTCTATATATTGCAAAACCAAATAGCGACCATTAAGTATAAGAAGAATTTTTTTTTTGGGTTCAGGTGGGACCCACTACTAGGCAGCCAAGAGAATGGATCATCTGCACGTACCAACAGGTGTATGTACATGTGAGAGCCAATCACATTTTAATTTTGTTTCCATAAAAACCCCTCTTCCTCTTGTAAATGGCAAAAATAGGACAGATGATTGGCTCCCACATGTACATTCACCTGTTGGTATGTGCAGAGGAACCGGGGGTGGGCGCCAAGGGGGGCAGCCTTTGATGTGGGGTGGGGAAGAGTACATGGGTTGGGGATGGAAAGGGTGGAAGGTGCATATCAAGCACCAATGCAATGAGGAGTACTTGATCTACTGACCAAGCATTGGTTATGCTTTCAAGCGAGCAGTGCCAAACCACCAGAGCAAGTCTAGGTCTGCAAGGATAACAAGAAATTACAAGCTGGGTGCTGTTAGAAACGTGTTTATTCTTCTTAGTTGTGTAGGTGCCCTTCTTCTTTCAGGAATACCCTTGAGATGCTCTAGGGCTGCTGTCCTTTGGTTATAATTATTTTTTTTTCTTTCTCATAAATTTGATTTATCGATTAAAAAAAAAAAGACATTACCAAGCTTGAACTTCATACTCAGTACCTAGCAAACCTGTTCATAATTATTAATTATGTGGTACACACCTGTCTTACTTTCAAAGAACATGCAAAGAGACTTATATAGAGACTTTGATAGGATGGAGACTACAAGGCAATTAAAAAAAAAGTTTTAAGGTACTTTTGCTGTGTGTGAAAGAATCAGAATCTAGAGCTTAAAAAGGACTGGTCTAGGTTAAAAGTTCCTAAACATTGCATTGTTGGCATATTTGTCCAAATAAACATTCATGGGAGTGTTGCCAAAAGCCAAACTATTTTCAGTGTGTGAGTGAAAGAATAAGTATCCAGAGTTTACAGGACTGGTTCTTGTAAAAAGTTCCCTAACTTTGCAATATTGTTGTGATATTGGCGGCCCACCCAACAAACGTTCATAGAAGTTTATGATTCAGTGCCTGTAGGCATGGTTCTAAGTATCGGTGTCGTATCGCCCGTATCGATTTTGTTAGTCACCGATACCGATATCGTGCCAATACCGTATTAGTAGTACGGTACAGACAAGGGGTAAAAAATGATCAAAAAACTCATTTTTTTAAAAATTTCAAGGATATTAATTTTATCCGATACAACCGATCCAGGCCAATACCGTATCAATATCGTATCAATTTTGTATGTTGCCGATACCCGTTCCGATACCGTGCACTAAAACCATGCCTGTAGGGGGTTTGAGTGATGATGGACAGTCTTGCTTCCACATTCTACACTTCACACTTAGAACACTCCATTCAAAAGTCATACAAATATATACAAGTTTTAAAAAGAAAAAGTATGTAAAATCCTTAATTAACAAATAAACAAGCTTTGGGAGGGAATTAATAAATAATAACTAATCTAACCTTATTCTCTACCAAACAAATATGGACCAAGGAAGCATATGATTCAGTGCCTGTAGGGGGTGTCAATTTCCAATATGAATTGCCAAACTAACATTAAGTGGTTGTATATAAAAAACGCTCCTACTAGATGTTTTGTACTCATACCCTGTTATTATAATTTTTATCATAAAATTCTTTTAATCACAATTATAGAATATTAATGCAGTTTAATAGCCATCTTTCTATACCGCATCTAAGGGCAGATAAACTATGATTTCCATTTCAATTTTAGATTGATTTTATGAAATAGTCAATAAATAGATTTCTTGATAAAAAATTGAAATTGTTTTGATTGTATCAATATGAATTATTTCAAGAATAAAAAAAATCCATTTGATAATTCAATTTCTAAGAATAGATTCTCTATCTTTCTTTGGGAAGGGTGGTGGTGGCAGTGGCGGTGTAGTGGGGTGGCAGCAGTGGTGGTGGCAATGCAATGGTGGTGGTGAGAACATTACAAGAAGAAGTGTGATTTTTTATTTTTAACATTAAATTACTACTTTTCCCATCAAATTAACCAAGTGGTCATTAAATAGCAAGAGTTTTTACCCAAAAAAAAATTATATAGTGTTGCACAAAGAATGTTGCCGGAGGGAAACCCTCGGACTGTGCAACTTTCAATTATCTAGTAAAATCAGCGGCGAAGAACGGGTACTCTTCTACTCAGGTTTCGGATTTTCCTACCATTGTGATGAATGCTGGTTCCATGTAGTTTTGATGGCTGAGCTACTCTCCCTTTCTTTGTTTCTCTGTAATCATCTAGGAATGCCTGGACATTAAACATTTGTATTCTCCTTTTTTCTTAATATACCTTTGTTGACCCTTTAATAAAAAAGTAATGTATATAGGGTAGATGCAAAAGCAGAAAATATTGAGAATGTCATTATTATAAACAAATAGTTCAAAAGTCACATATCCATGAAATATTCAACACATGAAACTAATGCTTGGAGCAATCAGCTGACTTGAAATAGACCTTCTTTTCTTCCAGATCATGGCCAACCAAAAAATCCATTTGAGCTATGTTTCCGAAGATACCCACACCAACAACACGAGGGTAAGGGACAATGGCAAAGCATACAGCTTCTTTAGATCTCCGAAAAAAAGTATTCAGGGGTTTCAACTTGACGTCGGCATCGGCAAAATGGACAGTGACTAAAACATTGACATCAATACCAGGTTCATAGCACAAGGGAAAAAATTCAGAGTCTACAAAACTTTCACCATGAATCAATTTCTTCACTTCTGATTCAAGATTACGGTAGAAATCAAATTCGATATATGTCAACGTTGTACCAGAATCGAGGATAATGTTTCCCTCATCAGCAACACCCTTCGATGAATTCTTGTATGGCAATCTCTTGTTTCCGACACTAATTGCTTCAAGGGTCACATAATATAATGTAGTCGGATCCTTTATCACTAAAGGAGTGGAGACGACATCATCACCCGAAACGTCAGCTTCACCACCAAAATTCAATTTGCTTGTCACATTTTCCTTCTCAAAAGGGACCAAGCAGTAGGAGAACTTGCCACCAATAGATGATTTCAGTTGCGAAATCAGTGATAGCGGACCCCCTCCGAGGCCAACTAGACCACTTTCTCGGTCATTGAAGGAGGAGCCACCTTCGTTGTGCCCACAACCAAATATTTTATTTGGTAAATCGACTGATCTACCACTAGTAGAACCCAATCTAAATGTCTCACTTGCAAGAAACCCTTTAGTAGATGATCCGTCCCCATAATAATAGCTGTACTTACAATCATTAGTTCCAGGTGCACATACTCTACCTTCACCAGCTATCAGATCACATTCTTTAGATTTGCATGATAAGTTTCGATAGGTTGATGACTTGTTAGGATCAAATAGAGGAGGTTTTTGCTTGTAATATTTTTCGCAAGGCTTGCATTGAATCCAAATAAGATCACTACCTGTATCAGCAATTGCGAACCTCTCCACTGGTGGAGTTCCAAATGACATTTTCATGAGATAAGAACCATTATTATCAGTTACAACCTGCGATGAAACTTCCAATGGAGAAATTGCGGAATGTATTAAACTATTGGCACGGGACATTGATCGGCGGAACGCATTCTGCAGACGCACAAAATGAGTAACTGATGGGTCATAGAAAGGAGAGAGCAATGAATCCCGGTGGATAATATCAACACTAAACCCACCATTATCCCCAGCTTCACCTAGGGCAAATGTGGATAGGTAAATAGAGAAGACTATGACTAGAGCAGGTACGGATGAACAAGAACTAAAAGAAGCAACCATGATTTTGTAGAGAGTAGAGCGTGATGTGAGAAATGGAGAGGTTACAAGAAATATATGGAAGTTACAGAAAAGAGACGAGAAATATATGGAAGTTACAAAAGAAGAGAGACTACAAGACGTTACAAGAGATACATGGAAATTATAAAAAAAGAGGGACTACAAGACGTTAGAAGAGATACATGTGAGTAGAGAGATGTTACTTAGAGTTTTTCAGTTTATAAACTTTAGGCCATTCCACGGTTCTAAAAGTGGGTTAACCTTTTGGGATTGGTGTGTGGTTTGTGTGATTACACTTTCATAAAAAAAACGAGTTTATAAACTTTAGGACTCCATCTGATCTGCCATGTGGCAGCGTACCAAAATGGCCCATGCTCTATGATTTTACCGTATACTCTCTCTCTCATTTTACCGTATACACAATGGATTGTAATTTCATCGATCAGAGCATCATATAATTGTTATTCCGTTTGGTAGGATAGAAAATTCTTTCATTCCGGATTACTATACTGGAAATGGAATATGGAACCCGATTTCGTAAGGGATTGAAACAAGGACCTTCATCTGCTGCTATAACTGGAGCGTTGCTGTGCGCATCGTGCGGCGCAGCAGCGGCCATGTGTGCACAGTAGGGCCCACTGTGCACACATGGCCATTGCTGCGCCGCACGATGCGCACAGCAACGCTCCTGTTACAGTAGCAGATAAAAGTTCTTGAAACAGAACTTATAATAGGAATATTTAGCTAAATTTTGGTTTGTAAGTGATGAACCATAATGAGAATCAATCAATCAACGGATGACACCTTGCGGGTCGACCCATAGCCGATCCGACCAGTTCGACTAAAGCAAACCATAAGGGATGAAAAGAGTGAAGAATGTTCGTAAGTGGTTCATCAATCAATTGACGGATGAACAAATCCGAATTTACCAATCGGTCGCCGAATTAGATCAGATCGGGCTAGTCAACTCAGATCGGACTCAAAACTCTAAGTGCCTAAGGCGGTTAACTAAGCTAACTACAGGTCTGGCAGGGTCAAGGTCATGCTTTCTTCATGATTTCTAACTCGATAGGTGTCAAGCCCAGAGAGTGACACCTAGGACTACATGAATCCAGAACTACCGTCCATGAACAGATAATTCTCATACCAATCTAGCAATTCAAACCTATAAATAGTAACGTCTATTCCAGGTAAAGGGGCCTCTCACTCACTTTATAGCTCTTAGAATTTGAGAATCTTATCTGTTCAAGAGATCTAACTTAGGCATCGGAGTGTGCTAACTAGCTCGAGCCGGCACTCTTTTGTCTTGTGTTGTTTACCTATGCAGGTCAGTTCGGCCAGGTGGATAACAGCTCGGATTTCACAGCAACAGATTAGCGCCGTCTATGGGAAACGCTAGGTCAAAGCCATAAGTCATGGTAACCGACAGAGCGAACAATTCACGATCGGGGACAGCTGTGCGACAGGCAATTCCCGTCGAGAGGGAAGTCGGGTTGATGGTGGCCCAGTCACACGTCAGACAACCCGAGCTCTACCACTGAGTCCAGTAACCCAAGGGCAATGGCCTTTGGAGGCAAGAGATAGATTTTAGCATTGAAATTTGACATATGGATAATCCATATGGTTTTCTACTTATCAGATAAATTGCAACATCTATATTTAAAAGCCAATAAAATTTAAAAAAAAATGATGACACATTGATTGATTTATATGTCTATTTCTTTCCTCAATTTCAAAATTATTGAATTTTTTTTTTCTTTTCTTTTCTTGGCTTCGAAACATAACCTAATATTATAAGGAAAATATGTCAATGAATAAGAGAGATACATAATATGTATAGGGAAAGAAAAGTTGTTTTGTGTTTTTTTTTTTTTTTTTTTTTTTTTGTAAAGCAGGATGTATACTTTTTCATTATATCCTAACTAAAGTGGGATATAATTTTTATTTAGGTCAAGCGCACACACCAGCTCAAAAGGGTTAACAAACCTTTCAAGGCCGCGGAGTGCAAATAAACCCACGCACAGATCTGCTCAAAAGGGTTAACAAACCTTTCAAGGCCACGAAGTGCTAATAAACACAAACTCATACACGCCAACCAGCTGATGTGGGAATAAACCCCACCTCACAAGTGGCTTATAATTGGTGATAGTGAGGGTATCAAAATTGAACTGAAGAAACTATTATAATTAATCTTGTGAATCGATCTAGTGGTAGATTTGGAATTGAATACAAACTGAAAACGAATCAAATATGAATCAAATGCTAGAACGGAATACAAATCCAAACCGAACCAAATTGAATTGGTTTGGATTGCGTACACAGTTTCATAATCGAATTGGTTCTCACTTCGATTCGGTTCACACTAGCAATCCCTTGAACTGAATCGAATACCTGGAACCGAACCGATTTGCTAGCTTAGGTTAAGGTTGTCACGGGTGTCGCATTATAATAGTATGTGATCCAATTGGTTTACCCAAAGATATAAATCATTACTGAGCTAGCACTGAGTATGTTTTAATATATAGATGATACTAGTTCATTGCCTAACAATCTATTGGGTTCTCTAAGCAAACGACATAGACGAGCACACCAATAGGGTGCAATGGAATAATTTTGTACAAAGGAGGATAGCAATGTCATTTCATGTAAGAAAGATATAGAGAGAGCAGGGATTCTAGCGTACCCTCTTTTGGCGGCTCATAAAACCTTGTTCATTAATAATAATAAATCTAGGGAAAAGCTGTTTGTAACCAAGGTGGTTAGAGCATAAGATGTAACTTCTCTTTTTTGTCCATCAATAGACATCTATTGCTCTTGTCACATTAGGGATTAAATTGTCATTTCACTTTTGGTAGATGGTAGGAAAAAATGAGAAGGGTTTCTATTATATGGGCATTAAGGTAATTTCATTGTCATGTACATACCATAGAGGGGAAGTAACTTGCTGGAGTCGCCGGTAATAGCCAGAATATGCAGGTTCGTACTAGTTTCTTGTAACTCCCTCTCCCTCTCCCTCTCTGGGGCTGGCTACTTCTTCCCCACCCCCCATCCCTATACAACTCCCCACAGCACCTCCTCTGTCTCCCACCCGAATCATTGTCCCCTCCAATTCCTCCAATTTCTCACATGGGGGTGAAAATGACCACCCTACCCCCTGCCGGAAAACACTGCTCAAGGTGGGGTCCACTCCCCCTATTAGAGGAATTGGAGGTGCCCGCGAATTGCAGTGATAATTATTCCTCCCACCCCTTCCTTGACTCCACCAACCCCCGCTCTATTTGCTGCCCGCCCCAACCCCATGCAACTACCCCTTCCCTGACAACTATGACGTTGAAGAGGGGTCGGCATCTATTGTAGAAGGCACCATTGAGAGCTCCTAGGGAATGATATCGGTTAGAGAATATTTCCTGTTACTCTCCATTTCAAGCTTGGACAGCTTCCACAACCGATGAATTCATGGATTTTTCCTATAAGTTTGCAGAAACTTGCAGAGAAGCTAGATGTGTAATAAAAGGAAGATGAGGAAATCAATAGACTGAAATCCCCCTTTCCCATTGATGTATTTGCTTTGGGCCTTTAGTTTGTCCATGCACCTAAGGGTGTCAAACGGTGCGGTTTTGGTTATACGGGGCGGTTCTGGTTTGGTACACATTTTGCGAGTTAAAAATCAAAACCGTACCGGATAAGAATCACCCGTAATCAAAATCGTTTTAAATGCGGTGTGGTTTTAGCGGTTTCTATTCGGTTTTCGTTATCCGGTTTGCATGCGGTTTGTAATACCGGTTTCACCTTTGTACCCTTGAATTTTATTTTCCATATCCTTGTTATGCGGGAGAAATTAAATTGTTTCATACACATCTAACTCTAGGCAAAGTTCAGTTACACATGCTAGTTGCAATGATAATTTTAAGTGATTACTCAAGGCCGCAAAGTACCACAAGGGAAACCAACCTGAGGACATCACCAATCCATACCCCACTCAATTCATTAATTAAGTCCACCAAGACATGCTCGTACTAAAACCTTTCGTCCTTTCATGAATTTGGCACTCATAGTGAAATTCACAAAAAATCTCAATAAGGAGTCCTAATATTTAGAGTATTTAACCACCTTCTTAAACAAATAAAAATATTCTTAATCTCGATTTTCTATCCAGTTTCTATTCGGTTAACCGACGGTTTTTCGGTTTTGAATCGAACCAAACCGATAATAGAACCTATGAAATCAGAATCGCATCGTTTTTATACAGTACAATTTGGTTCGATCATAAATGGTCAATTCCTATTCTACCCTTTAACTAAATGGATTTGACATATTTAAACAACCTGTTACTTAAGAATGTGAAATTACTTTATGGGGCACTATTTTCTGGGTGGGACGCAGGGGCCATGCCGCACGAACCAGCCAATAAGAGCACATGTGGTGGCACAAAAGGGGGTGAAATTTTCCGCCATACATGGGGAGCATGGCGGTCATTTCGGTGGCCGGCCCTGCATCCCACGCAGAAAACATTCTCCCCTTATTTACCCATCTATTGAACCTGGAAACAACTATATATATTTAAGGCATATAATGTTCGGTTACAAAGTCGGTTTGTGACATGCTTTGTTACAAATAGTCACAGCCTAAATCTAGGCTTGACACCAAACAGTTTACTAATCAGTTTCATTTCGGGTTTTAACCATTTAGTTTCCATTGGGTCTATAGGTGCGAGCCCACTTTGACATCTAAGAGGCCCATGGGTAGGAGATAGGCCCTCCATGGACCATAGACATAATATATAGTTACTATATTATAGTCCATTCCTCTTCATAGTCTTGAAAGCTACAATATGTATGGATTTTTTTTTTTTTTTTTTTTTTTGGATGTTCCTCTATATAAGTATCAGTAGCCCTAATTCTTTTTTTTTAATAGAGTTAGAGAATACCATGATCGAACCAGAAACTATCACTAGTTTTCTTTTGCTAACTCCCTCTCTTTCTATTTTTCTCTCTTTTTTATCTTTCTTATTAAAAGCTGCATCCAATTTCCCATCTTTCTCCCTCCCTCAGCAGGAGAAACAAGAAAGAGAAATAGGGAGAGAGAGATAGTGACAGAGAGCTAGAGTGACACGGAGAGAGAGAGGGAGATTTATCTTCCTCCATGAAAGGTTTTTTGTTCTTGATTTTTTAAGTTCAAGAATTAAGATGACTGTTGTATTGATTATTATATCACAAAGAAATGGCAGGTGTTTTAATTTACCACTTGAGACATTTTATTTGAAGTAAATTTTGACATATGAGCAAACCCTAGGGCAGGATTTTCCATCAAAAAAAAAAAAAAAAACCCTAGGGCAGGATTATGAAAATCAAAATCGGGATTGAATCGGTCAGTGCTGGTTCTGACTTGGAATCGGTCAGAATGTTCGACCGATCCAATTCTGATTTTGAAATAGTGCCCCAAGGTGTCTTATCTACAAAATTTTGGTCTTGTTTGATTTGCCATGTGAACAAAAGTCCTAGAGCAGGGTTATGAAATAAGAAATTGGGGATTGATGAACTATATTTGAAATCAACCAATCAACGAATGACACGTTGCGAACCAGATAATGGTTGAACCAACCAATAAACCCGAATCAAACAGTGGCAGAACATAAAAGATCAAATAATGTACAAAACCGGTTCACCGTTCAAACGATGAACGAGCAAACCCAAGCTTATCAATTGGACACCGAGTCAAGTAGGGATCGACCTAGTCTACTTAGATCGAACTTGGAACTCTGGATATAAACCTGCATAGTTAATTGACCTAACCATATGCCTAGACTGGTCAAGGCCATGCTTTTTCCGTGATTCACAACCCAACAGGTGTCGGATCCTAAAGAATGACACGTAGGATCACATGAGATCCTAGCTATTGTCTCCAAATAGGAAAACCCCACACCGATCTAGTAACTCAAACATATAAATAGCAACACCTATTCTAGGTATGGGGGACTCTCTCATTTTCAAGCTCTTTAAATTTGAGAATTTATCTGTTGCAGTGATCTTTTTTTTTTTTTTTTGGTAATTAATAAATTATCTGATTAAAAGCATGGGTACAGCCAGTGGCTTCATTTAGGCAAAGGGTATGAAGCCATGGAATGGTAAGCGGCCAATCTGTCTTACACATGATGGATAGGGCCTTCCTAGCCAGGGTATCTGCAACAGAGTTTAGATCCCTTGGAATATAAAGAAAGGAAATAGACTCAAAAGAGGCAGCCAAATGCCTCACGTCCCCAATCAGGACAGCAGCCTCAGAGGGTGGTACACGGTTAGGGTCGAGGAGAAAAGAGAGAAGTTCCTTGCTATCAAATTCCACTTGCAATCGTTGATGTCCATCTTAAAGAGCTTGGATAAGAGCACTTCGAACTACCGCTGCTTCTCCTTGAAGAACCGAATTGAGATGAGAGGGGATCGAGAGGGCCTTCACTTGAACACCTCTATGATCTCTAAAAATAACCCCCAAGCCCCCTTTAGTTTTATCATTTGTAAGTGCTGCATCACAGTTTGCCTTCATCACACCAACAGGAGGGAGAGTCCAGCACGCCTTATCGTTTGCTGTCTGAGCATGAGCCTTTGTTGGGGTTGCCATTGCAGAAGTGTATTCATTGTACACCTTTTCTGCAACTGAAATAACCTCTGTAGGAGTCTAGGATTTAGCTTTAAACACTATGTCATTCCTCGCACGCCAAATGTACCAACATATGAAAGAAGCTCTCGCGAGTGATTCTCGGGCCAGCCATTTATCCTTGCGAAATATTGCATCCCAACCGCTTAGCCATTCATGTAGAGTTGGAGCCGAGGTAAAGGAGGGAGTGTACGTAAGAAAGCTTCCAAACCAGATTGCTCTAGAAAACGAACATTCAAAGAGCAGGTGTCCCACTGTTTCCCTTTGCACTCTACATCTGGCGCAAATCGGGTCAATGGGAACCCTTTGGTTAGCTAATCCTTCTCCAGTAGCTAAACCGTCATTGCATGCATGCCAAATGAAGGATTTTATCCTGGGTAAAGTTCTTATAGCCCAGATGCGCTTCCAAATAGAATCTCGAACAAGATCCTAACAATGCATCCTTAATGATGATGCATTTGTACCCTCTTTCTCATCCTACATTTTCACCAACATTTGATAGGCTGATTTAACACTGAAGATACCATTCAACGATGGTCCCCAAATCCACTTATCCTCAGCCACAAATAAACTAAGAGGGATCTTAAGGATGGGTTCTCTATCGGAAGGTTGAAAGTAAAGTTGTAGCAAATCCATACACCAAGTCCGGTTCCCTGGGTCAATAAGGTCTGCAACGGATGAGAGGTGACAATTCGGAGGGTGAAGGTATTGGAGTTTATAACCTGGTAAGAAGGGTACCCATCGATCTTCCCAAATATTAATTTGAATACCATTTCCCACTTGCCACAATAATCCAGCCTGCAGGACCTTCCTCCCTTCTATAAGACTTCGCCAGCCCCATGAGGGTTTGTTTCCCAATCTTGCATGAAGAAAGTCTGACGATGGGAAGTAAATAGATTTGATAAAATTTGCCCAAAGGGAGTCTGGTGATTCGCACAACCTCCAAGCTACCTTGGCTAGTAAAGCTTGATTCTGGAGTCTAGAATCCTTGAAACCCAAACCACCTTTGCTTTTTGACCTACATAGCCTAGCCCATGACATCCAATGAATTTTTCCACCTTTCTCAGATTCCCCCCAGTAGAAGGCGGATGAGGCATTCCTAACAGACTCATGGAAAGATGCAAGAAGTTTGAAGTGGGAGCTAGCAAAATTCGCCATAGGGGAGATGGTAGCCTTCAAAAGTACCTCCTTTCCAGCATGTGATAGGAGATGCTCCTTCCATCCTTCAAGCTTATTAAGAAATTTCTCCTTGACTTCTTGGAATAAGTCCTTCTTTGAGACCCCAAAGTCAGTAAGTAGCCCCAAATATTTTGAAGGGCCATCACCATAGGGGACCTTCAAAATTCTTGAAAATCATCTTTTAAACTTTAAGGGTGTATTCGGGCTGAACGTGAGGCTCGATTTCTGGAGATTGATAGCCTGACCCATTGCCTTGCAGTAGAGGTCCAAACATTGCTTCAAGGATTGAATGTCACCAAGTTTAACCTGTGTGAATAAGAGGCAATCGTCGGCAAAGAGGAGGTGGATGATAGGGACACCTCTATGCCGCAATTTGACTGCATGCAGGTTGCCCGCGATCTCTTCTTGTCTTAACACCGCTGTGAGTGCCTGACAACATAAGATAAAAATAGCAGGAGAGATAGGGTCCCCTTGCCATATACCCCTTGAGGGAGATATGGCACCCTTAATACACCGATTAATAAGAAGGTTGTGAAAAATAGTCCCAATACAAGTCATCACCCGATTAACCCAGTCACTACAAAACCCCAACTTTAAGAGCATGTCTTATATAAAACACCATTCAAGCCTATCATATGTTTTCTTCATATCTAATTTCAAGGCTAGAAATTTATCTTTACCTCTTTTGTGTTTTTTGATGTAGTGAAACATCTCATGAGCCACCATGATGTTATCAGAGATGAGATGATTGGGGATGAAAGTTGATTGGGAAGGTGCAATGAGTTGATTCAGGACTCCATGCAAGCGATCTGCCACCAGTCTGGTAATAATTTTGAAGACCACATTACAAAGGTTGATGGGGCGGAATTGCTCTGCCAACTCTGGATGGGTCACTTTTCGAATAAGACAGATATAAGTCTTGTTCAAATCCAAAGAGATGTGCCCCGATGCAAAGAAATCCACAACATAAGAGAAATTATCGCTCCTTATTAAGTCTCAGTACTGCTGGAAAAGATAGGAGGAAACCCATCTGGGCCTGGAGATTTCAATGGTGCCATAGCAAATCAAGCAGCCCGAACTTCTTCCAAAGTGGGATCTTTACATAACATTTCATTGATTCCCTCAATAACAATAGGTTGAACAACATCAAATACCTACGTTAAGGCCGCATTATCAATAGGTTCGGACGCATATTGAGCTCGGAAGTGATCGCGTAAGATGTTTGAGACATCAGAAGCCGAGTTAGACCATTGGCCCAAGGGGAATTTCGGCTCCATAATTTTGTTGCAATGACGTCGCCGTAAGGTTGAGATGTGAAAAAAGGATGTGTTCTGATGTCCACCCTGAAGCCATGCAATGCGAGACTTTTGTCTCCACATCTCTTCTTCTTAGAGTAGCTCTTCTTCAAGAAGCTTATGCACCTGAGATTCTCTTTGTTACGAGTAGAGCGACACAGGGAGACTTTGAATATGTTCCAGCTCTTCCTTTAATTTTTTGATATTATCTTGGACCACTCCAAATACCTTTTTATTCCATTTCTTAAACACCCTTCGACAATGCTGTATTTTCCCCATCACTTGACACACTGCTAGTCCTACCATAGGAATCGACCATCCTTTCACCGTGGCATTTCGATAATCCTGGTGCTTTAGCCACATGGATTCGAATCTAAATGGCCTCTGACCATGAGACACACCTCCCTTGGTATCCACCACAATGGGGCTGTGATCGGAGCTCACTGCCGACTTCACAAAGACCACTGCCTCTCCAAAACTCTATCTCCACTCAGTCTTACAAAGAGCACGATCCAAGCATATTCTGATATTTGTAGATCCATTTCTCTTGTAGTTCCATGTATATGAGGGACCATGTAACCCAAGATCAATGAAATTACAAGAATTGAGAAATTCTCTAAAGGTATCAGGATCTCGTGAGTTTTGCTGGGATTCACCTGCTTTCTCATGCCAAGCAAGGTAAGAATTAAAGTCACCAAAACAAAGCCCGTTACCTTGTCGATATCCCCCTATGGAAGTAATGCGATCCCACACCTCTTTTCTTTTATGCTTTAAAGGGTCACCATACACGCACGTGAGAAAAAAAGGAGGGTGATCAGCCGCAGTGACTTCCACATCCATAATTCTTGCATCAGAACTCAGAACATTTAGAGTGACAGAGTCTTTCTAGAGCAAGGCCAGACCACCAGAAGCACCTCTAGGCTCCACTGCTACACAACCAGTGAAATTTCTCTTTCGCTATACCACATCAAGCTTTTCTCTCTTCATTTTCGTCTCCATTAAAAAACAATATCCGGTTTTTCCTTGTTGAGGAGATGGTTGAGAGCGTGAATTGTCGAGGGACTCCCCAGCCCTTGACAATTCCACCCTAACAGCTTCATTGTGACCCGTGGAACTGGTAACTGCCAGTCTCCACGGGGGTCTGTCCTACAAAATGGGACAGGGATGTGCTTTCTTCATGCTTCACCATCTCAGTGTTATCCATCGAATGAGCCTCCTTAGAATCCAGCCTTGGCCGCTTAGGGGTTTGTATAGGACGGCCAAAATGGGCCGGTTCAGAAATTGGGTGATGGGTAATAGGGGCCATTGGATATGGGTTAGGAGGAGGATGAGGGATGGAGGTGAGGGTCGAGGGGGGTGGATCCGTGTTTGAAAGGGAACACCCGGAAAGATGGGGTAAAAGGGTGGATATGGCTTGGTGGATTTCTGGAGTTTGGGGGAGGTGGTGAAGATAATTAAGGATTGAAGTCTCCATCGGTTGATATGAAGCTGTAGTAGATGGGCCTGTTATGGAGAGTGGTAATGGTTGGGGTGTAATGGGGTGGAGAGGTGGAGGATTAATAGTTAATTGATTAATAGGATCAATAGGTAATTGATTAATGGGTAAATGATGGAGTGAATGTGCATGAGTGTTGGGGTGGAGAGGTGGTGGATTAATGCCCAATGGCTCCATAAACTTGGGAGTAATTTGTTGTGGGTAATTGATAGAATTAATTGGTAATTGAGTAATGGGTAACTGATGGAGTGAAAGTGCATGAGTGTTGGGGTGGAGAGGTGGTGGATTAATACCCAACGGTTCCACAAAATTGGGTGTAATTGGTTGGACCTTTGTAACTGAAAGTGGGTTCACGTTTCTTTCGGTCGTGGGGTCTTGTTGTGGGTAATTGATAGGTTTAAATGATATTTGATTACAGGGTAATGGATGGAGTGAATGTGCACGATTAATGGGAGCAGTTAAGGCTAAGTGAGAGGTAGGGTCGGTTACGCCAGCTGGTGGTGATGTGGCAAACTCAGCGGTACCCCTGGATGGCCGGCGGGACCTCGTGGCTGTTTCTGGTGACTGGGGAGGAGGTGATGCTGCAGGCAGCATGGTGGGGGCATGTTCTAGAAGATGACCATCAGGGATAGGACATCGCAGCTGGGAGTGGTATTGTCACCGTTTGAACAGTGGGCATGGGTACTCTGACGTGCATCCATGAGTGGCACGATGGTCCTGCTCAGCATCAAACAGAGTCTGGCACCTTTGTTCGTCATGGCCAAGAAGGCCGCAGTAGTAGCAGAAGAGCGGGAGGCGTTCGTATCTAATGTCCACCAAGTGCTAGTCCCCATTTTTGCGTTTGATTTTCAGAGATGCCCTCAAGGGCTTCGCAATATTCATTTTGATTCGTGCTCTAAAGAAGCTGATTCTCTGTCCGTATCGCACCCCCCTAATATGCATAATCCTTGATGCTTTTCCAGCCTTCTGTATCAACTTTGACATCGGTTCATGGTCTTGAAGTTCATCTGGGACAAAGTGGAACTGGGCCCATATCTCAATCTCAGTAAATTCCCAGGTTCTTGAAGAGTTCCATCGCTTTAGAACAAGCAGGTTCCCCGCTACTGCCCAGGGTGCTTCATTAAGGACATTTTGGACATCCATTAAGTGCTCAATTTGAAGAGGTAGGTGTGCCTTTTGATGAGGAAAGCCGTCACCGGATGGCTTGTATTCCAGGCCGTTTTCAAAGCCTCTGTGACAGCCTGCTTTCTATATGGTTTCCCTGCTAACACGTACCCCGCCAAGGACAGAGCAGCACTGTGTGATATTTTCTCCTCGATATCATCATCGAAAAAGACGGCGTCATACTCGTTTGAGATTTCTTCATCGCAATCAAGAGGTGGTGGGTCAACAGTGGTCGAGATGGGAGGGGGAGATGGTTCTGGCAGCGGTGGAGGGGTTAAGGATGATGAGTGGTTTAGTGGAATGGGATCCATGGTTTCAGCAGATGGAGGAGAAGACAAATATTCTGAGCACTCCAAGATGGAGGAGAAGGGACACACTCCAAAGCTGGAGGAGAGGACAACGGTTCTCTAATATTATATATGAAAACAACAACTCAATGATGATAATTGGATCATTCTCTCGAGACCATGCAGGTTGGTGAAGAACACTAATCGGTCTGCGGTTTAAAATTCCATTGTTGCAGAGATTTGACTTAGGTATTGGAGTGTACTAATCGGTTCAGGTTGGCACTTTTTTGTCTTGTGTTGTTTGCTTGTGAAGATCAGCTCGGCCAGATGGACATCAGCTCGGATTTCCCAACAACATAGATCGAATTGATCAATGTAGATTTTGATATGAGAACCGGGCAAAATTTATCTCAGAAACCCTAGAATTGATCAATTCAACTGATCCAATTTTGAATTTGAAGGAGTGCCCCAAGGCCTCTTATCTACAAAATTTCGGTCTCATTTTATTTGTCATGTGAGTCTTGTGTAAAAAGGCTAATTACACGGTCATGAAGGAAACTTCGGTTAATTATGTTTTTTAGGTATATTTGCTTTATGTAAGTACTGTGGTCCTCGCCGTGAAAGAGTCTCCGCAGCCTTATTGGCGACAGGGCTATTGATATGGATAAAAGTGGGTAACATTGTCAATGTATAAGAATGATGTTAGGGGATTGGGATCATACATCAAAATGTACTAAAATAATGTGAAGTTGCCACCTAGGGTTAGGGCCTAGGACCCATTAAATGTGGCCCTTATCCGCTGTGAACGGAATTGGGCTACGTGGCTCCATATGATCTGACCAGAGGTTCGGGTAAGGGATCAGGTCACGAGTGTGGAAAGGTGTTAGGCACCCACCTCGCCCGGCCGAAACCGGTCTCCCTGTAATAAATGCTACCAAAATGACGGATATGCTCTCTTATTTATTACGGGGATGGGGATACTGAGTGTACTACATTGTAATATTATGAACTACATTGAGTCTATACAATAAAATGACGAAACACGAAAGGACTACATCGAATTGATAAAATGCAGTAATTATACCTATACGGATGTATTCCCTTGGCTCAGGGGAGACGAATGAATGGACCGACGCTGATTCCTTTTTGGGTAGAGTAACGGCTCTTTTAGGTAGTTTGATAATAAAGAAATAGACAGGATGATGTCTGTAATGAGGGGATTTCACTTGTTATCCGTGCACTAACGGGATGACAAGTTCTAAAAGCGGGATCACTCCATGCTTAGATGGGTAATCGAAGGATCTACCCACACCATAGAGGGTTCACTCACTCACACTCTTACAAGAGAGAAACGGGCGCAAGAGGATGAAAAGGAGGCAAAACAAGCCCTGGAGGGTCTCCCCACTCGAGAAAAACTTGTTTTTGAGGGGAGGAGGACCCCCAAGCTGGGCCAGATAAATCCTCCATGGTGCAGTGGAGATGTCCACGGCGCCGTGGGTGACATCAGTAGGCTAATGTCACACCCCTTCACGGCGCCATGGAAAAAGTACAGTGGTGCCGTATGGGGGTCCCCATGGTGCCATGGGAATGTCCACGGCGCCGTGGACGCACAATGCTAATTTTTCTTGATTTTGGGCCTAAAATGGGCCTATTTTGGGTTCAAATATGGTTTTGGGCTTATGGGTCAGGTGTTTTGGGGTCCAGAAAGAGGGAAGATGCATCGCCCATTGTCTGCATCCCGTTGTCATCATCTCCAGAGGGGGTGACAATATCCAGTGTCTACAGTTTGCCCCAATAGCCGAAGGGTAAAGACAAAAGACCAACCAATTTTGTCACCAAGAGCATGTACTGCTGCCGCTTTGCTCAAAGGCGACAGAGTTGCTAAAAAAACAGATGGTTAATCATGATGAAGAAAAACTCAGAAAAACTAATCTTTATTACGTGAGCACCGCTTGATCGAGAATCAAGTTTTGAGATTGATAAGGCACAACTCGACCGAAAATCAAGCTTGGAGGGTGATAAGGCACCACTCGATCGAAAATCAAGCTTGGAGGGTGATAAGGCTCCGCTCAACCGATAATCAAGTTTTGAGGGTGATAAGGCACCATTCGATCGAGATTCAAATTTTGGAGGCTGATATGGCACCGCTCAACCAATAATCAAGTTTTGAGGGTGGTAAGGCACCACTCGACCGAGATTCAAATTTTGGAGGGCGATACGGCACCGCTCAACCGATAATCAAGTTTTGATGGTGATAAGGCACTACTCGATCGAGATTCAAATTTTGGAGGGTGATAAGGCACCGCTCAACCGATAATCAAGTTTTGAGGGTGACAAGGCACCACTCGACCGAACATCAAGTTTTAAGGGTGATAAGGCACCACTCGACTGAGATTCAAATTTTGGAGGGTGATAAGGCACCGCTCAACCGATAATCAAGTTTTGAGGGTGATAAGGCACCACTCGATCGAGATTCAAATTTTGGAGGGTGATGAGGCACCGCTCAACCGATAATCAAGTTTTGAGGGTGATAAGGCACCACTCGATTGAGATTCAAATTTTGGAGGGTGATATGGCACCGCTCAACCGATAATCAAGTTTTGAGGGTGATAAGGCACCACTCGATCGAGATTCAAATTTTGGAGGGTGATACGACACCGCTCAACCGATAATCAAGTTTTGACGGTGATAAGGCACCACTCGACCGAGATTCAAATTTTGGAGGGTGATAAGGCACCGCTCAACCGATAATCAAGTTTTGAGGGTGATAAGGCACCACTCGACCGAGATTCAAATTTTGGAGGGTGATAAGGCACCGCTCAACCGATAATCAAGTTTTGAGGGTGATAAGGCACCACTCAATAGAGATTCAAATTTTGGAGGGTGATATGGCACCGCTCTACCGATAATCAAGTTTTGAGGGTGATAAGGCACCACTCGACCAAGATTCAAATTTTGGAGGGTGATAAAGCGCTGCTCAACCAATAATCAAGTTTTGAGGGTGATAAGGCACCACTCGATCGAACATCAAGTTTTGAGGGTGATAGGGCACCACTCGACCGAACATCAAGTTTTGAGGGTGATAAGGCACCACTCGACCGAGGATCGAGCTCGAAGGGACGACTGTTTGAAGTGACATTCCTCTGTGAAAAGTTATTCTGTAGTCAATCTGAGACAATGGTATGTGGAAAGACACCCCAAGACATGGGCACAATGTACTTATAGTCAATCTAGCTGATCGGTGGACTGACACACTATAGTCATCTCGAGGGCAATGGGAAAGATAATCTTGTGTAGCCATGATGAAAATGGAAAAGCAATCCAACATGTATACCATCATATGGTACATGAGTGCTTTGGAGGCAAATGCAACTTTATGCGTATGGATTCATAAGAGAACTGCTATTTAAAACCTAGGTAAAAATCTTTTTTTTTAATTTTAAACCCCCCCCACCTTTTTTTTTTCTTTTCTTTTTTTTCTCTTTTTGTTTTTTTGGGTCCACGGTGCCGTGTGGGAGTCAGTACGGCACCATGGATAGGCGGCACCACTCTGGCATGGCTCCGTGCTTACCGCACCGTGCTAGAATCCACGGCCCCGTGCGAAGTATCACACGGCGCCGTGGACGCAGTAGTAACTTTTATAAATGGAGGGTCTCCCCCTCATTTCTTCACTCTTGCTTTTTGTTGCTAGGCTTTGCTGTTTTTGCCTTTTGACCTTATTTTTTACCCTTTCATATCATAGCCTTCCGCAGACATGCTCGTCAGCCCTCGCGGGGTCCGCTCCATGGTACAAACACCAAGGACTCTCGCGCCGCTTGGTATCCCACTGGGGTTACTCTCGCTGATACTGCTCGCCACGGTTGCTGCTTCATCTGGGGCCAGGTTAGTTCATTTATCCTTATTTTGATTATCTGTTATTTAGATGTCTTTTGTATGTAAATTGAGACCATTACCTGAAAGCCCCTAGATACTAACTTAGGCACCTGTTGACACACAAACTGAGACAAGGCCTTTGGACATTATTCTAAGTGTCCTTTGGCATGCCAATCGAGGCAATCCCCTAGATACTACCTTAGGCACTTAGTGATACTCAAATCAAGGCGAGGTCATTAGGCATTACCCTAGGTACCTGGTGATACTCAAATCAAGGCGAGACCATTAGACACTAACCTAAGTGTCTTTTGGCGTGCAAATTAAAGCAATGCCCCTAGATACCACCCTAGGCACCTGTTAGCATGCAAATCGAGGCAAGGCCACTAGACACTACCCTAAGTGTCTTTTGGCACGCAAATTAAAGCAATGCCCCTAGATACCACCCTAGGCATAAGTTAGCACGCAAATCGAGGTGAGGCCATTAGACACTACCCTAAGTGTCTTTTGGCATGCAAATTAAAGCAATGCCCCTAGATACCACCCTAGGCATAAGTTGGCACACAAATCGAGGTGAGGCCACTAGACACTATCCTAAGTGTCTTTTGGCACGCAAATTAAAGCAATGCCCCTAGATACCACCCTAGGCATAAGTTAGCATGCAAATCGAGGCAAGGCCACTAGACACTACCCTAAGTGTCTTTTGGCACGCAAATTAAAGCAATTCCCCTAGATACCACCCTAGGCATAAGTTGGCACGTAAACCAAGGCGAGGCCATTAGACGCTACCCTAAGTAACTTTTGGTACGCAAATTAAAGCAATGCCCTTAGATACCACCCTTGGCACCCACCTCCTTGGTTTATTATCATTTTCATTCTTGCACTGTGTAATTTTATTGCTTGTTGGTTAATGCTTATCCTAACTTCTTCTTTTGTTGCTATTTTTTTTTTTTTTTTGTAGGGTAAGGCCCTTCCCCCGCCCAAGAAGTACTGTGCGCTGGAGAAGGTTTCTGAGTGGTACAGAGTGCTCTGCTCAGAGGTACGGGCCAGAGTTAGGCAGGCCGGGCTAGGGCACATCGTCGCATGCTCTGCCCAAGAGCTGGATAGCCCGATGGCGAGGGCTCTAATAGAGAGGTGGTGGCCGAGCACCCATACCTTCCATCTTCCTTTGGGTGAGGTGACGGTCACCCCTCTGGATTTCTATATGATCACTGGGCTCCCCTTTGGAGGGGTGTCTGTGACTCTGACCCCGGAGGAGAGGGTCATAGCCTCGACAAAGCCTACAGAGCGCCTGGACTACTACCGACGATATTTGGGGATTCCGGTAACTGACAGGGAGATCCCCACGACGATCTTGAGGAGCTCTTGGGATGATCGAGTCGTGACAGACCAATCGCCCTCTGAGTTGCTCGATCAGTAGGCTAGATGCTTCTTCCTCTTCCTATTAGTGGAGGTTGTATTTAGCGACATGACAGGGACGGTGACAGCCGACGCCGCATATGTTCACTTTTTTGAGGACTTTGATCTGGCGACGGGCTACGATTGGGGTGGTTCGGCATACGCTCACTTCCTCTATGTGATGAATTTTTTGGTTGTGGGGTCGCTGAACTAGATCAGCTGCTGCTATGTCCTCTGGGCAAGTATTGCCATTATTTTATTTGTTATTTTTCTTCTTTTTTTTTTTATATACTTCTAACTTCTTTCTTCTGTTTATTGTAGACATAGAGTTACGAGATTCTCCGATTTCGGGTTCTGACCTTCAGGGTCGGGGATGACCCCGAGACCACATTCCCTAGGTCTACGTGATGGCGTAGATCTCATCTTTTCAGGAGTGGCCGCCATAAGGACCTTAAGTCCATTCGCGGCCTCCTGAATGAGCTGTGGCTCGATGAGGTACATCCAAACTTGGCCTTTTCCTTCTTTTTTTTTTTTATTATTTCAAAATGTGCTGACCTGCCTTTTATTTGACAGACTTCTCTCCGCCCGTATCTGGGGGAGATCATCTTGGAGCCGGACCTATTTGCTAGGGCCTTAGCTCTCTCCTCCTACCGGATTCTCTTTGAGGGTCCGTGGGGGTTTTCATTTTACATAGCGGAGCGAGTGTCCCTATAGTGGTCTGAGGCTCGGTTAGTTCCCTGCCCTCCTCCTGCTCAGGCCCATGATCCATCCTTGATGGATCAAGAGGAGATCGACCATTGGAGGGCTGGCGGGCCAGATATCGGGTTGGTGTTGCCCGACACCGACTATACCACCTTCCTTTATAGGGAGACGGTCTGCGTATAATTCCTCACTCCTCTCTCCTCTCTCTTTTCTTTTCTTCATTTCCTTTTCCTTGGGATTGTTGTACTAACCCTTGTTTCCTCTCTTTCTCTCTGTAGTATCCTGACGGCCCCATGTGCCCGGGGGTCTTTGGCGGTGGGAGTTTGTCCCGTGCTTCTCGAGCGGTGGAGGCAGAGTCAGGTGTTGGACCTTCTGGTGGGGTCCCAGTCCTATGAATTGCGGGCCCTGATGATCACATCCCCAGGTACCGTCCATGGTTCGTCCGCCATCCCAAGCCTGAGAGGGTTGAGGTTGTCCTAGAGCCCCCTCGTTCTGAGGATAGAGATCTAGGTCTTCTGCTACCTTACGACGGGGTAACCATATTTATTAATATGTTTTTTTTATTTTATATATTTGTTACTTAGTCCGATGATTTGCTAACCCTATTAATATATTTTGCACTTAGGTGGACGCAGGCCGATACGCTGATATGAGGTGAATGATGGCGAGTCTAGATGAGGTCATAATGACTCGCGTGGAGGCGACGCATCAGTTGGTAAACTTCTTACCCCCTTTCTTTTCTTTTCTTTTTTTTTATATATATTTTTTTATGAGCATCTCTTGATGTTTTAACTTTTTGATTCCTTTTGTAGAGGACTGAGCTTGACTACTATCGGAGAGAGAATGAGAGATTGAGACTCGCGAACAGGGGTCTCTAGGCTGATTTGGCTTAGGCTCAGGTTGAGAGAGATGCTCTGAGGATGTCTCAGAGTGGCGAGGGCGGAGGCTTGGATGTAGAGGATTATTCTCCCGAGGAGTGACCCTTCCTCCTGCTCTCTCTCTCTCTCTTTACTTTGTACAGACAACATTGTCACTATTATGTATTTTTTTTATTTTTTGTTTATTTTTCTTTAGAAAACGAATCATTTGTACACATTTTTTTTTTTTTAAGATATTTATTGTATATTTCTTCCCTTCTACTTGCTACTTGCATCAAATCATTCCCTTTTCCTAGAAGCACAAATTCCATTGATATGAGATTCAATTACATGAGAGATGACAAAAGAAACATTAGTCTGATATCACTTATTTACAACACTTTTCCCCGTATTTCGGATAGCAGAATCATCACTTCTTGCATCAACATCTCTGGGGTTCTGAAATTCTTTGACTTAGGCTGTTCCTGCTTTGGAGATGCTAAGGAGGGGATATAAAAATTAGTGCGAGTCAAACCCATGAATCTCACATGATTGCACCCGGGTGTTTCTGGTTCCTCCATCTCGGCCTTCATCCAAGGGTAGTTCCATTGAATTTCTTGAACTCCTCTTCCATCCAAGTATTCCATCCAATCTCGGATCTTGTGAAATTCTGACTTTTCTCTTTTCATTTGATAATGCATGGGTTGAAAGCGAGGACATGGAATTGGCTCCACTAACTTCAATTTTTCAATCAACCACATTTGGAACAATGCCGGGGATCCAAGAAAGAAGTTTGTTCCATATCTTTGGGATTGACACATGATATCGAATCCTTTGAAAGTTTCTGCCAAAATGGTGGGGACAATGTCACATCCTCCTTCTATTTGTTTAACAACTTCGGCAATCATTGGAGACATGCCTCTTCCTGGAGCTATTAGTAGGTACTTCCAAATCATGCAAGATAAGTATGCCCGCTTCCTGCATCGGATCTTACCTTTTTCTTCAAATCTGTGGCTGTTGAAGATCTTCACAACTTTTAACGCATCCACCCTATCATAATTAAGAATCTACTTTATCTCTTTCTTATTCATGCCGAAGAATTCTTCCAGAGTTTTGAGAAGTTACTCTTTTTGCATGATCGGGAGGAATAATTTTCCTCGAGGGGGTGCTAACATACAGGCCCAAAATTCTTCAATAATTGAAGTCAGCCAGACTTTTCCAAAATGAAAGGCGTGCAGCTGAGGATCCCAGCATCTTGACACTTCCCTAAGTAAGTCATGATGAATCTTGAAGCATTTGATCCTGCCTAGTATCGCCAGATGGAGGTCATCTAGAAGAGTAGGACCATCCATATGCATCCGGAGAGTCCACTGGTGCAACTGCTCGTCTAGCCCTTCTTTCTTTCGTTCCTGCATGTTACCTGCATCAAAGATCATATTAGCACTTTGTGACATAGAACGAATGAGTCCTTTGTTAATAACCAGCTCTAAATGACCCTATACCTAAACTAAGTCCAAGAATGGACTGAAGGCCAAATGACGAGATTTTCCTATTTTTACAGGGGATGCCGGGTGGCAGAACTGCGAAAGGAGATCAACACAATGCCCTCTCTTTTCTTTATTTTTTTTTCTTCTTTTTTTTTTTTGCTCTCTCTTTTTCTTTTTTGTCTTTTTTCTTTTTTATTTTTTTTTAGACCGCACTCGAACGTATCGAGTTGCCTACGTATCCCTTGGGAGGAATCAGGTCAAACGTAGTTCATGTTGCTTCAAGCAACTCAGACGAAATACTTCTTTAATTGGTCCATGTTGACTAATCCCCAAAGATCTTCTCCATTGAGGTCAGAGAGTTGAACCGCCTGGCCTGGCAATATGGTCTTGACTTTGTAAGGTCCGCTCTAATTGGGTCAGAATTTTCCCCTTGGGTCGTGAATAGGAGCTCGCTGCTCCCTTAGGACCAAATCTCCTTCTTCAATGCTTCGAGTGCGTACACCTTTATTGAATGCCCTGGCCATTTTTTGCTGATATTTCTTGAGATTGTCCATGGCTTTCATCCTTTTCTCATCCAAGAGATTGAGCTTTTCATATCTGGCCCTTACCCATTCTCCTTTTGGCAATTGACTATCGAGTAAAACTCGAAGGGAAGGGACTTGAATTTCTATGGGCAATACGGTTTCCATTTCGTACACAAGAGAGTATGGGGTTGCCCCAGTAGAGGTTCAGATGGATGTCCGGTATGCCCATAAAGCCAATGGGAGTTTCTCTGCCCAGTCATTGTGTGTATCTGCCATCTTTTGTAATATGACCTTCATATTTTTGTTGGCTGCTTCTACTACCCCGTTAGCCTGTGGACGGTAAGTAGTAGATTTATGCCTCTTAATGCCAAATCGGTTACAGAGTTCTTCCACTTTTCCTCGGAAATGCAAGCCTTGATCTGAAATCAATTGCTGAGGTAAGCCGAATCTGCAGATGATGTTCTCTTTTATGAACTTTGCCACCTTAGCGGAAGTCAAGACCGCGTAAGACTGAGCCTCCACCCATTTTGTGAAGTAGTCGATGGTGACTAATACGAATTGATGGCCAGTAGAAGCTTTTGGGGTTATCTTGCCAACTGCATCAATTCCCCAAGTAGAAAATGGCCACGGGGCGATGAGTGTAGCTCTGTTGGAGGAATATGAATAATATTAGCAAATATCTGGCATTTATGGCATCGTCTTACGAAGACAGCACACTCAGCTTCCATTGTTGCCCAATAATATCCCATTCTGAGAATCTTTTTTGCCAGCATCTTTGTGTTCATGTGTGGCCCACATATTCCTTGATGGATTTCTTTCATAATGGTTTGAGCCTGATCCTCATCTACACATAACAGTTGGATGCCATCATAAGACCTCTTGTACAGTAAGTTTCCTTAGAGGATAAATTGAGTAGCATATTTCCGCAAATGCCTCTTCTCTCTTTCTGAAAAATATTCATTCTCCTATATAAAGAGAGGAGGTCTTGTCTATTTCTCTAACGTTATTTTGAAACAATCTTAAGTTTATTTTCCCCTACATCGTAGTGAGTCTTGCTAATGAACTAGTGAGTATTACCTTCAGATGGAGCCAAGCTGCTCGTTGGAGTAGAAAATAAAAGGCTTATGATACCATATTAATTCTGAAATATTCTATTTGCATTGAATAGACTCTACACTGTAGAGTAATATATATAATGGTTACAAGAGATTGCCCTAGTCGGTGGAGCACATGTGATTACAAGGAGATTGAGAGAGATTTGGAATCCTTATATGATCTAAACCAATACATGGTATGATTCTATATGATCTAAACCAATACATGGTATATTCTATATGATCTGTGTTACCCAATATGAGAAGATATCGATCTTGAGTGTCCATAGCAAGCTGTACTCTCAAGATCGGTTGATAAGCAACAAGAATAAATCTCACTAATTCAGTGATTGGTAAACAAAAATTAATTTCATATTATTACTTGTTTTTTCCTTACAGTAATTGAACAAGTAGTGTAATCTCTGCATTGCATGTTCTTGGAGAATCCAAACTCATATGTGGTCGATTCATCTAGATTGATTAATTCAACCAAAAACAAGATAAAGAGAAGGCCTAATCAAAACTAAAATGCATAAAAACCAGGGAGGGTCTACCCAAATTTGAATGTTTCTTGACTTCCAACTTGAAATTCGAAATTTGCGAGAAAAATCCTAAGAATTTCCCAAACTAAGGTTGATCTACTACAACACTAGGGTAAGGGACAATGGCAAAGCATACAGCTTCTTCAGACCTCCGAAAAAAAGTATTCAGGGGTTTCAACTTGACGTCGGCTTCTGAAAAATGGACAATGACTGAAACATTGACATCAGTACCAGGTTTGTAGCACAAGTGAGAATATTCAGTATCTACAAAAGTTTCACCATGAATTAATTTCTTCACTTCTGATTCAAGATTACGGTTGAAATCAAATTCGATATATGTCAATGTTGTACCATAATCGAGGATAATGTTTCCCTCATCAGCAACAGCCTTGGATGAATTCATGTATGCCAATCTCTTGTTTCCAACACTAATTGCTTCAAGGGTCACATAATAGAATGTAGCCGGATCCTTTATCACTAAAGGAGTAGACACAACATCATCACCGGAAATGACAACTTCACTACCAAAATTCAATTTGCTTGTCACATTTTCCTTCTCAAAAGGGACCAAGCAGTAGGAGAACTTGCCACCAATAGATGATTTCAGTTGCGAAATCAGTGATAGCGGACCCCCTCCGAGGCCAACTAGACCACTTTCTCGGTCATTGAAGGAGGAGCCACCTTCGTTGTGCCCACAACCAAAGATTTTATTTGGTAAATCGACTGATCTACCACTAGTAGAACCCAATCTAAATGTCTCACTTGCAAGAAACCCTTTAGTAGATGATCCGTCCCCATAATAATAGCTGTACTTACAATCATTAGTTCCAGGTGCACATACTCTACCTTCACCAGCTATCAGATCACATTCTTTAGATTTGCATGATAAGTTTCGATAGGTTGATGACTTGTTAGGATCAAATAGAGGAGGTTTTTGCTTGTAACATTTTTCGCAAGGCTTGCATTGAATCCAAATAAGATCACTACCTGTATCAGCAATTGCGAACCTCTCCACTGGTGGAGTTCCAAATGACATTTTCATGAGATAAGAACCATTATTATCAGTTACAACCTGTGATGAAACTTCAAATGGAGAGATTGCGGATTGTATTAAACTATTGGCGTGGGACATTGATCGGCGGAACGCATTCTACCGACGCTCAAAATGAGTAACTGATGGGTCAGAAATGAGAGAGCAATGAATCCCAGTGGATAATATCAACACTAAACCCACCATTATCCCCAGCTTCAACTAGGGAAAATGTGGACAGGTAAACAGAGAAGACTATGTCCAGAGCAGGTACGGATGAACAAGAACTAAAACAAGCAACCATGATTCTGTAGAGTGTAGAGCGAGATGTGAGAAATGGAGAGGTTACGCAAAATATATGGAAGTTTTAGAAAAGAGACTACAAGACGTTACGAGAAATATATGGAAGTTACAGAAGAAGAGAGACTACAAGACGTTACAGGAGATACATGTGAGCAGAGAGAGGTTACTTAGGGACTTTCAGTTTATAAACTTTAGGCCATTCCATGGTCCTAAAAGTGGGTTAACTTTTTGGGATTGGTGTGTGATTTGTGTGATTAAACTTTAGGACTCCATCTAGTCTGCCATGTTGCAGCGTACCAAAATGGCCCATGCTGTATGATTTTACCATATACTCTCTCTGTGATTTTACCGTATACACAATGGATTGTAATGTTTATCGATCAGAGAGTCATATAATTGTTATTCCTTTTGGTAGGGTAGAAAATTCTTTCATTCCGGATTACTATAGTGGAAATGGAATAAGGAACCCGGTTTCATAAGGGATTGAAATAGAACTTATAATAGGAATATTTAGCTAAATTTTGCTTTGTCAGTGATGAACCATAATGGGAATCAACCAATCAATAGGAATATTTAGCTAAATTTTGCTTTGTCAGTGATGAACCATAATGGGAATCAACCAATCAACGGATGACACGTTGTGGGTTGGCCCATAGCCGATCCGACCAGTTCGACTAAAGCACAAACCATAACGAATGAAAAGAGCGAATAATGTTCGTAAGCGGTTCAATCAATTGACGGATGAACGGACTCGAATTTACCAATCGGTTGCCGAGTCAGCTCAGATCGGGCTAGTCAACTTAGATCAGACTCAGAATTCTAAGTGCCTAAGGTGGTTAACTAACCTAACTACAGGTCTGGCAGGGTCAAGGTCATGCTTTCTTCATGATTTCTAACCCGACAGGTGTCAAGCCCAGAGAGTGACACCTAGGACTACATGAAACCAGAACTACCGTCCATGAATAGACAATTCTCATACCAATCTAGCAATTCAAACCTATAAATAGTAATGTATATTCCAGGTAAAGGGGACTCTCATTCACTTTATAGCTCTTAGAATTTGAGAATCTTATCTATTGCAGAGATTTGACTTAGGCATCGAAGTGTGCTAACCGGCTCAGGCTGGCACTCTTTTGTCTTGTGTTGTTTACCTATGTAGGTCCGTTCGGCCAGGTGGATAACAGCTCGGATTTCACCGCAACAGATTGGCACCGTCTGTGGGAAATACTACGTCAAAGCCATAAGTCATGGTAACCGACAAAGCGAACAATTCACGATCGGGGACAGCCATGCGACAGGCAATTCCCGTCGAGAGGGAAGTCGGGTTGATGGTGGCCCAGTCACACGTCAGATGACCCGAGCTATGCTCCTGCCAACGAGTGCAGTAACCCAGGTGCAACGGCCTTCGGAGGCAAGAGATAGATTTTAGCATTGAAATTTGACATATGGATAATCCATATGGTTTTCTATTTATCAGATAAATTGCAACATCTATATTTAAAAGCCAATAAAATTTTTAAAAAAATGATGACACAATGATTGATTTATGTGTCTATCTTTTTCCTCAAATTCAAAATTGTTGAATATTTTTTTTTTCTTTTCTTTTCTTTTCTTGCCTTCGAAGCATAGCCTAATATTATAAGGAAAATATGTCAATGAATAAGAGAGATACATAATTAATATGTATAGGGAAAGAAACGTTATTTTTTTTTTTTTGGGCTTTTTGTTGCAAAGCAGCATGTATACTTTTTCATTATGTCCTAACTAAAGTGGGTTATAATTTTTATTTAGGTCAAGTGCACACACCAGCTCAAAAGGGTTAACAAACCTTTCAAGGCCGCGGAGTGCAAATAAACCCAAACTCACACGCACATACCAGCTCAAAAGGGTTAACAAACCTTTCAAGGCCGCAGAGTGCAAATAAACACAGACTCACACACCCCAACCCGCTGATGTGGGAATAAACCCCACCTCACAAGTGGCTTATAATTGGTGATAGTGAGGGTGTCAAAATTGAACTGGAGATACTATTATAATTAATCTTGTGAATCTAGTGGTAGATTTGGAATTGAATACAAACCGAAAATGAGTCAAATATGAATCAAATGCTAGAACTGAATACAAATCCAAACCGAACCAAATTGAATTGGTTTCGATTGAGTACACAGTTTCATAATCGAATTGGTTCTCGCTTCGATTCGGTTCACACTAGCAATCCCTTGGACTGAATCGAATACCTGGAACCGAACCGATTTGCAAGCTTAGGTGAAGGTCGTCACGGGTGTAGCAGTATAATTGTAGGTGATCCAATTGGTTTACTCAAACTTGGATATAAATCATTACTGAGCTAGCACTGAGTTTGTTTTTATAAATAGATGATACTAGTTCATTGCCTAACGGTCTATTGGGTTCTTTGAGCAAACGACATAGAGGAGCACACCAATGGGGTGCAACAAAATAATTTTGTACAAAGGAGGATAGCGATGTCATTTCACGTAAGAAAGAGATAGAGAGAGCAAGGATTCTAGTGTACCCTCTTTTGACGAATTTTTCTCCTCTCAGGTTCCCTACCCAGTCAGGTTCGTAGGTTCCTCTCATAGGGAGGGTGGAAATGACGACCTCATCCCACCCAGGCAGTGTGTTCGGCCAAGGGGTGAGGTCATCATTTCTGACCCCCTATGAGAGGAACCTACGAATCTAATCGGGCAAAGAACCTGAGAGGAGTTAGATTCTCTTTTGGCGGCTCATAAAACCTTGTTCATTAATAATAATATCTCTAGGGAAAAACTGTTTGTAACCAAGGTGGTTACAGCATAAGATGTAACATCTCTTTTATGTCCATCAATAGACATCTATTGCTCTTGTCACATTAGGGATTAAATTGTCATTTCACTTTTGTTATATGGTAGGAAAAAAGGATAAGGGTTTCTATTATATGGGCATTAAGGTAATTTTATCATCATATACATACCATAGAGGGGAATTAACTTGCCGGTGTCGACGGTAACAGCCGGAATATGCGGGTTTGAACTCCCAAGGAATGATATCGGTTACAAAATATTTCCTATTACTCTTCATTTCAACCTTGGATGGCTTCCACAACCGATGAATTCGGGGATTTTTCCTCTAAGTTTGCAAAATCTTGCAAAGAAGATGTGTAATAAAAGGAAGATGAGGAAATCAATAGACTGAAATCCCCCTTTCCCATTAATGTATCTGCTTTGGGCCTTTAGTTTGTCCCTGCACCTAAGGGCGTCAAACGGTGCGGTTCTGGTTCGGTGCACATTTTGCAAGGTAGAAATCAAAATCGCACCGGATAAGAATCACCCAAAATCAGAATCGTTTTAAATGCGGTGCGGTTTTAACGGTTTCTATTCAATTTTTGTTACCCAGTTAACATACGATGTGTAATACCGGTTTCACCTTTGTACCCTTTAATTTGATTTTTCATATACTTGTTATACGGGAGAAATTAAATTGTTTCATACACATCTAATTCTAGGCAAAGTTCACTTAGAAATGCTAGTTGCAATGATAATTTTAAGTGATTACTCAAGGCCATAAAGTACCACAAGGGAAACCAACCTGAGGACATCACCAATCCAAACCCCACTCAATTCATTAATTAAGTCCACCAAGACATGCTCGTACTAAAACCTTTCGTCCCTTCATGAATTTGGCACTCATAGTGAAATTCACAAAAAATCTCAATGAGTCCTAATATTTTAGAGTGTTTAACCACATTCTTAAACAAATAAAAATATTCTTAATCTTGATTTTCTATCCAGTTTCTAGTTTAATCGACGATTTTTTGATTTTGAATTGAACCGAACCAGTAATAGAACCTATGAAATCAGAATTGCATCGTTTTTATACGGTGCAGTTCAGTTCGATCATAATTGGTTGGTTTCGGTTCCATTTTGACACCCTTACCTGCACCCCATTCTCTTATTTTTTCCTTCTTCTAAAATTCTTTTACTAACCAGAGAAGCAGAAATAAATAAATAAATTCAACCGATCCAATAAGTATCGCATTGAGAAAGATTCAGATTTCTGAGTATGCGAGCACTCAATTTCACCTGGGCCTTCATAATTAACAGTGAGGACCCTCAACATTTTAGTATTTCACATGTTTCTTCTGCTCATGCTTTCAACATAATTAGCAGTAGTAGTGGTGGTTCACCGGTAATAAACATTTTTAAACAACCTGTTACTTAAAAATATGCAATTACTTTACGGGACGCTGTTTTCTAGGTGGGACGCAGGGCCATGTCACGTGGATCAGCCAATAAAAGCACATGTGGTGGCACAAAAGGGAGCGGAATTTCCGCCCTACATGGGGAGCATGACGGTCATTTCGGCGGGCGGCCCCTGTTGTGCATGAGCGTGGCCCCTGCGTCCCAGGTAGAAACATTCTCCCTTTATTTAGGTACCCATCTATTGAAACTATAAACAACTATATATATTTAAGGGCATATAATGTTCGGTTACAAAATCAGTTTGTAACATGCTTTGTTACAAATAGAGTCACCCCTACATCTAGGCTTGACACCAAACAGTTTACTAATCAGTTTCATTTCGGGGTTTAACCATTTGGTTTCCAGTGGGTCTACAGGTGCGAGCTCACTTTGACATCTACGAGGCCCATGGGCGGGAGATAGGCCCTCCATGGACCATAGACATAATATATAGTTACTATATTATAGTCCATTCCTCTTATTGGCTTGGTTTGAGTACACAGTTTCATAATCGAATTGGCTCTCATTTCGATTTTGGTTCACACTAGCAATTCCTTGGACCAAATGGAACTGATTGGCAAGCTTATGTGATAGGCTCTCTCTAAGGCTGTCTTGGGCTTTGTATTACAATAGTAGGTGATCCAATTAGTTTGCTCAAACTCGGGTCTAAATCACTAATGGGCTCGGCCCGAAGTATAAGAAGAAGTTACTACCTAACTGTCTATTTATTGAGAGAGGGTTCTTTGAGCAAGCAGCATAGTGGAGTGTACCAATGAGGTGAACAGAGTGGTTCCATACATAGCAGGACAACGATGTCATTTCATGTAAGAGAGAGAGAGAGAGGATTCTAGCATACCCTCTTCCGGCAGCTCAAAGAACCTTGTCCATTAATACTTTAGGCCTGCAACAAATCGTTTACTAACCGATTGGTTCAATTTCGAGTTTTAACCATTTGGTTCCCAATGGGTCTACCAGTGCAGGCCCGCTTTGACACCTACGAGGCCCATGATAGACGATAGACCCTCCATGGACCATAGACATAATATAGAGTTCTGGCTTGATTGCTCTTTATAGTCTCTTAAGTATACACTATAACTATTTGTATCCGTAGCCCTAAATCAGGGCATGTTAGATTCTTAGAATGAGTTTTGAAGTGTGAAGCTCTTTGCCCACGTTTCCCATTCAATTTTCAAGATCAAGAATTATATAAATCTTGCAAAGTGCTTCAATGTTATTGAGAATGTTGGAATATTTCTACATGTGGGCTTATATTAATTGGATAATTTTACTTTAATAAAAGTAAGCTAATTGATTGGTCTAAATAAGTTAGAAATACATGTTCTAAGTAGTCTAATATGGGCTGGATGGTATGGGCTTTTGTGTAAACCTTCGGGTTTGTAATGAGTGGGCTCGTTGAGAAATTCTATAAATAAAGAGCTAGGTCCCTCCTCTAAACCTAACACACCTCTAACCCTAACACATACAGAAGTAGCAGTTCTGACATCTTGAGAAGGTGAAGAGTCACTATAGTGTTCTTCTTCCTTCTGCATTTGGTTCTCTCATCTAACCAGTGACCTAGAGAAGAATAGAAGAGCAGTATCTTGTTCTGGAGATTTAAAGATTTTCGTTACGCTCAATGTCACAATGGATCCCAAACAAGGTACGCTTTTACACTTTTAAGGTTTACAATTTCTATCTCTAGTTCTTGGTATTCTTAATCTATCTATGGCAATTTATTGGGTTAATGAATTATATCTTTTGGAGATTTTAATCCTACATGTGGTATCACAGCATCCATAGATTAGGTTTAGAACCCTAATCAAATTTGCAAGCAATGGATTAAAGTCTCAGCATTGCATGTTGTTGGAGAATCCAAACTCATATGTGGTCGATTCATTTAGATTGATCAATTCAACCAAAAACAAGATAAAAAGAAGGCCTGATCAAAACTAAAATGCATAAAAACCAAGGAGAGTCTACCCAAATTTGAATGTTTCTTGACTTCCAACTTGAAATTCGAAATTTCATAGAAAAATTCTAAGAATTTCCCAAACTAAGATTGTTCTACTGCAACTTAATACGACCCATGATGGGCATCATTGGTGCAGCAATCCACAAATATCCATTGTTTTCTTCCACTTCAGTAATGGAGCTCAAAGTCTTTCCTTCACCATCTTCCAACACTTCCAAAACTTGTCCCTCTTCATTCAGTTTCATAGCAGTTGCATGTGCCTTCAAACCACTCATCAATGTCTGTACTTTCTCAACAATATAGGGATACTTTGCTAATACATTCCTTACTGAAGGTTTGGTTTCAAGCCACTTCTCCATATTTCCCTTCTTTGAGTACAAAGCAACCCAAAAATCCCCATCAGAGTTCCGTCGAAGATTATCTGGAAAACCTGGTAGCTCCGCGAATAGCTCATGAGTTCCAGCTTTAGGACCTTGAAGCCAATACTTTTGGACATTACCATTTGCAGTCTCAGCAACTAGCACAAAAGATCTGTCTTTGCTTATTGCCACACCATTGGGAAATAATAGGTCTCTCATCAGTACTGTCAATTCTCTAGTTGCTATATCATACTTCATGAATCTCCCACTTGTATCGCCGCTTAAAACGATGGAGATAAACTCTCTGCAAAGAATTTTAGTTTAAACTCTTATAGAAATGAATAAGAGATATGGTAATTAAGACATAAATGGAGCCAAAGTATGTGTATTAATAATACCTTCTGTGGAATTTTGTGCTTGAATCAGTGAAATAGACTACACCTTCTTCCTCATCTATGTCTATATTGTTGGTGAATTTGAAGGTTTTGCCTTCAGCCTCTGTTACTAATGGAGTGGCTAAACCTCCATTTGGTCCAACTTTCATGAGCCCAAAGTAAGCATCAGCAATGTAGAGATCTCCTGTCTTTTGATGAAATTGTAATCCTAATGTTCTCCCACACACATGCTCCATTTTGGGTGCAAATGCTTGAACACACTCATTCCTTCACCAATAAAAAAAAAATTACAGTCTCTTTCAGTAATTGTTTCTGAATTTACTAATGAGATGATACAACACTTGTACAGCATTTTATGGTCAGAAGACTTCTTTTACTGGTGTGCAACAAGGCCAGGCTTGGTGGGTTTCTATAAGATCACAAGCCAATCTTGGGTCTATAGCCCAGCCTGAAGTTGGGCTTGGATATTTAAGCCCAAGCCCAGAAAGCTCGAGATTGGGCCAAGCTGGTATTGTTTTTGCCATTTTCCATCTTTGTCTACACCATAAAACTAATTGTTTAATGTCCATTAGGTTCTATGTGAATAAGTTACAGCCACCCAATTCATATTATTTAATATTAACCAGTGTAAAAATAAAATATATGTAATGTATGCTAAGATAGCATAAAAATCACAACCCAAACCAAACCCATGAGCTGAGAAGTATGGCCCATGATTTTCCTAGGTGGGCTCAAGTTCGGAAGAAGAATTTTGTCCACTTGTTTTGAGGAGGAGAGAGATAGATACATCGGAGTGTTTTGGGAGGGGAGAGAGATAAACTCATGAGAGTGCTAGTATAGGCCACACTACTGAACAGAAAAACTTTTCTCAAAAAAATAATTAATAGATAAAAAGAACACTAGTATATCCTGCGCATGCTCGAGCCCGGATCACATCTTTGTACAAGAGGTTGGTCTTTGGGATCCGATCAGATCCATTGTGGGACCACGGGGAGCAATGGATCCCATTTGGATGGAGATCGAGTCCCAAGGACCGACCTAGTACAAGGACCCAACCTGCTACACTAGCTCATTTATAATCCGTTTAATTTTGACCCGAATATTTAAATGGACGATCGCCGTGCAGGTTTTAAGTATCGTGAGAGCTGGCTAAGCCCGACCGAACCCGATGGGTTGAAGACTCATTACCCTTAGACAATGATAAATTGCCCAACGGAAGAATGTTCTTTGTGTCGTAACGCAGCCTGCACCCACACACATGGGCAGCCTGTGCAAGGGGCAAGGTGGTCATTGTATCCACCCCATGTGCCTGGGCACAGGCTGCACGCCGCAGCACAAAGAACAGCACCCCTATATTTTATTCCCTCTCCGAATGCTTTCTTTTGGATTCCCTTCTCTTTCCTGGAACTATTCTCCCTTGACTGCTGTGAATCTGAAAACTACTCTTGGAAAGAACTTGAGAACTAAAGATTAACCCAATTCCATAAACTAAATTTTTTTTTTTTCTTTCTGGAAAGGCCATGCTTCAAAAGAAGAAGAAGAAGAAGAAGAATAGTTACCTATTTGCGGAAGTGACTGCAAATTCAATCCATCCTTTATCATCACCTTGCCATTTAAGAATCCGACCATCGGCGACGCCGGTGTAAGGACCCTCACCATTAGGATCAAAGACAATACTCTCACCGCCAAATGCTCCGACACCGGAAAGTGAAATTACTTCTGCATCTTTAAGCTTGTCATGAGCTCCGGGAAGAAGAGGTGGTGATAAACGGATTGGTTTTCTGGAAAGGAAGATTGAGAGAACTGCAAGAACTGTTGCAAATAAGATGAAGATAGTTCTCATGGCTTCAATCTTCTTCTTCTAACTTCTTAAGAAGATAAGAGAAATGAAAAATGATAGAAGTGGTTGGGTGTTTAATAGTATATATATATTGGGGGAAATGGGGCTTTGGTTTCTTCTCCATTCATGAACCCATTCTTACTACCCCACCATTTCAATTTTCTAAAATCAAACCATTCCACGCATTGACCACTAAGTATTTCAAAGATGAACGGCAATAAATAATAGATGTGGTAGAATGACAAATAACACCTCATATACTCACCGAAATAACGAAGTTGTCAAATACTCCCTCTGAAGTCTGACGCCTAGACACATGGGGATAGGCGCAATGACCATCCTACCCCCTGAGTGACAGGCCTATGTGTTTAAATACAACATACGTTGCGGTACAGAGAACGTGATCCCTAGAACAAAAAACATGGGACCCACAGAAAACTTTGTCCACTCAAAAAAATATCCAAATGTGCGAAGAAATAAGATAACTCTCTCTAAGAATTATTTATAGCCCAATGCCATTGATTTTCATTTTTCAAATAAAAGATGCAGCACGTTTCCAACGGTAAATTTCGTGGAGTTCACGTTTATCTAATCAAACAATTACAAGTAGTATGTACAGTTACTTTAAAAAAAAGGGACAAATTACAAGATTTCTTTGTTGGCTTTCGTTGACTAAGTTACCCAGTTACTGTTGATTTAACAAAATTAAATAAAATTGAAATCTGATTCTTGGATTGCTGAGAACTTTTTCTATTTTTTTTTGTTTATTTTCTTATCATGAATTTCCATTTTTTTTTTTTCAGGCCATGAGAACAATGTCGGAATTCAAAGACAAACTATTGAAATTAGGTCCAATCGAATTACTTTTCGCTCTTGGGACTATAGAGGTCTTTTGTGTTACCTTCAAGGCCAGTGGGGATTGTCTGACTCACAATCAATGACTTGTTTATGGCAATGGTGGTGGGATAAATTTGTTTGATGTGTCTCTACAACGAATGTCAATTGCGGACACGATCTCGCTGGCAGTGCTTTGTCATGATGGCACTTGACAAGTGGACATAGTGACCATAGAAGAGAAGGGTAAAACTCTTAAAAATCTTGATCATTTTAAATAATATGTAGTCAAATAAAACAAATTAATATGCTACGGATTAAATTCCAAAAATAAATTTTATGTTTTCAAAAATTTAATTCAATTATTAGATTTTTATTAAATTTAAAAAATTTAAAATTTAAATAAATGATTCTTGTCCGAGAACATAGCCTCTTTTACTCCCTTAAATTATTTCTTTACGTAGACTACTGTTCAGAATAGGAAGCAATCTCGTTCAAAAATTTTATCAATTTTTCATTTAAAAAATATTTAAAGATTTTAAAATTTTCAGACTAAATTATTCCGTTCTCAAAGTAGTCACATATACTGCTCAAAGATCGAATTTTTTAGCCAAATTATAAGTTTTTCGAATTATTTGCAAAGTCTTAAAAATTATAAGTTTTTAAAAAAGAAAATTCAAACTAATTTCAATCGGAATTCTTTCTCGAATTTGCTGCCAACTACATACAGAAAAAAGAATTCATTAGTTTATTTTCCGATACGAGAAATAAGAACCAATGGATGAATTAGAGAAGCCAAATTCTGGTTTTGGATGCATTCGCCAATATAGCCTGTCACACACTGGGTCAGCTACTCTCTACCACATCTCCGTTTTTATTACGGCGTCAAGATCGAAGGCAGCGGAGGCCAAAGTAGCCAACCATCGATTTCCGTCCTCTTAAGACATCGACTTTGTCAAAAGAAGTTTGTTTTTAGAGTCATTTTCATCTTTTTTTTTGTATCTAGATATTTGTTAACGATATTTGTTTAGAAGCTACATTGTCGGTAGTCTTTAAAATGAAAAAGGGGCGTGTTAAGTGTGAAAATCTCCGTCGTTTGTTCGTCCACGGATGAGTCTATAAAAAATAGAGTGAGCACAAAAGAACCGGTATAGCTCCGGCCTAGGAATCTCCGACGTTCAAGTCAGGTCTCCAGTGCAACAGCGTAACAGCTTGTAAAAAGTGAGATTAGCATTTGAACTTCATACCTGAGTATTTATAGAGTGAGATGAGGTGGTTGGGAGAGTCCTAGTATGGTGGGAGTTCTTCTCTTCGAAGGCTCTCTCGCGTAGAGCGAAGTGGAGAATTATTTTCGGGGTCAGACTCTTATTAAGGTAAGAGTCCTAATGGAAGTGTGATTCGGTATCTTGATAGGATTGTGGCTCGATCCTTAACCCGTAATTCTCGGATTATGCTGACGTGGCTCCACGATTCCCGGTGAGCCGTTACAAAGGCTTTTGTGGAGGGCTCGGCCTCAGTGGTCCATCTTAGTGGTCGGCCTCAGAGTTCGGTCTCGGTCTCAGTTGACTAGCGTGAGGTCGGCTCGGGGTTGATGGCTGATTTGGGAGTGCTTTGCGGGCTGAGCCGTGGTGCTCAGCTCAACCGTGTGATCTCTCGGGGACTGGGTCGGCCCAACTTCTCTCGGTTCAGGTCGGTCCTCGAATTGACCTCGGCCCGGTCAGGTGGCAGCATCTGATTGGTGAGGTGATTCTATGCCTTATCACAGGCCCCCCCACTCATCTGGGGTCGACTCGGCCTTGATGAGTGAAAGTTTCTGGCTTGCTCGGCTGCCTCTCCTTGCGACCGAGCCGAACTCATCCTGTCCGCGATATGACGTTGTACGGCCTGACAGTTGGGGCAGTGCCACATCATCCGCCCCCATAATTGTGCTCGGGAAGTCGAATCGTCCTTTGATCTGGACCGTTAGATCTTATTGAGTTCTTCTCGGCCCTTGGATCTTCTCTGCTCAGTGGCTATAAGTAGGCGACCCTTCTTCATTCATTCTTCACTGTTTCAAGTTTTTGACTGCTCGACTAGCTCGGATTCTTCAGCTCATTCGGTGCTTGGCATTCTCAGCTTTCTAATTTGTGCTCAGCTCGTCTCCAAAGCTCCTTCAACCAGTAAGTCCCCTCTGCCCATTATGTCAGTTGGTACTTGTCATGCGGACGAGGTGTTCGCTAGGGCGGCTGAGGGTGCGAGTCTGAGCCGAGAGCTCCCTGCTCGCTCCCCCACAATAGACCTATTGGGCTCGACCTCGGATGAGCCCGTCGTAGTAGAGCCACGTCAGGCCAACTTCGTCGAGCTTCCCCTGCCCATGCAGTTCGGCCTTGAGGCCCAGCCAATTCCTGAAGACAGAGCTTAGGGCTCGGGATCATCTTCGACCGATGACGAGGAGTCGGGTGAGGAAGGTTCTTCCCGAGATGGGGTCGGCTCGGTCAGCTAGTCTACTGATGTTCCCGAGCTTGAAGAAGGAAGTGTCGGCACCGTCCAGGGTACAGTTACTGATGCCGACCTCCAACGCCTCAGGGCAACTTACGCCATCCCTGAGGACATCGAGCTCCGAGCTCCTAACCCTAGGGAGATGGCCTGCTTCATTCGGCCTAGCGAGGTGACCTTGTACGAGATGCCCTTCAGGTATGCCTTTAGGCTTCCCGTACTTGACCTGGTGGATCAGATCTTGGACCATTTCCACCTGTCTCCAGGTCAGCTGGTACCGAACTCATGGCTGTCCATGTACGGCTTTCACGTCCTTTTCGATGAGATGGGCCGAGCTGCGAGCGTGGCACTTTTTTCTCGGCTCTTTTTTCTGAAAAAGTCGCCGGAGAAGGGGTGGTATTATTTCACCCGCCGTACTGGGAAGAACGCGGTGCTGAGCCGCCATAAGTTTTTGGTCAGAACGCCGTCCTCAAATAAAAACTGGAAGCCTCGGTTCTCCTTTGCTTCCATCCCGAACTACCCCTTCTGGGCCGAGTGGAAGGGGATCCACTTAGGTTACATCAACAGGACCTTGCCCCTGACCGAGAACGAGCTGACCTAGCTCAACTTGATCCGCCAACATCAGCCTTTCGATGTCCTCCAACTCCTGGACGAGGGGTTCCTTCAAAGGTGGCATATGACCCCTGGTAGGAGTCCGAGCTGAGCTGTCTTCAGTCTGCTGTGGTCGGCTAGGGCATCCGAGCCGACCTGTTTACTTGGTCTTTTCTTTCTTTTGGCATATTTCTAACATGTTGTTTCTCTTGCAGTGGTCGGTCACATTCCCCCAATGGACACGGCTCGGCTCAGGGCTGAGACCGTCTCGGAGAGGAGGAGAAAAAATGTCGAGAAGAAGTCTCGAGGCGAGTCTTCCAATACGTTGAAGGGCAAGGTTGTGCTATCGAGCCCAACTGACACCGTGGTCGGCCTCGAGGCCAAGAAGAGCAGAGCCCCGTCGAGCCCCTCCCGAAGAGGGAAGGGTCGAAAGGACGAGCTGAGCCCGCCGAGGGACATTAAACGCCAAAAGCTCTAGGTCAATCTAACGGGTGGTGGTCCTCCGCCCGTGGCCTTGCCTACCGACTTCTCCCAGTACGTCCTGGGGAGGGACTCGGCCAATAATGTCCAACTGAGGCCGAACTGGCGCCTCTTCCCTGGGGACTCGACCCTGACGTCGGCCGCGCATGCAAAGGAATGACTCGACGCAAGTTGGCTTCCTCGGGATAGAGAAATGTTCCAAGACTTTAATATAGTAATATTTTTGTTTGGCTTTTATTGAGTGGTCCGACCTGTTGTGCTCGGCCTTGCTAATGTTCGGTTGTCTTTTTCAGGGGTTTTCCAAGGCCGTGGAGACCCTCCTCCGATTCGAACGGCTTCTGACCGTGAACTCCACCCTTGAGGCTCAGGTCGAGTTGGCCAACAAGGACATTCGTGAGGCCGTCCTGAGGCATCGGGAGACCGCAGCAAAGCTCAACCAAGCCGAGGCCGAGGTCAAGAGCTTGGTGGAGGCGGCGGCGAAGCGGGGGGAAGAGGTCGACCAAGCCAAGAAGAAGGCCAAGGACCACCTGGCAAGGGCTCGAGCCGAGGCTGTTACCGAGGTGTGCCATGAAATAAGGAAGCCGCCGTACGGCGAGGGTTATGAGGCTGGCCGGGCCGACCTCTTGAAGGAGATAAAGGCCGTCTACCCGACCCTCAAACTTTCCCAATTTAACGATGACGCGACCACCGTGGTCGAGGAGTTGGGAGACGATGCTGGGGTGGAGGTCGACCAGGTCGGCCTGACCGTGACTGTTTCCCAGGACGAGGTCGCTGAGGACGCTGCCGTCAGGGAGGTCATCGTTGAGGACCCTACTGCCGAGGACCCCCTCCACACCGCCCAGCTCTAGGCTCCCTTTTCTTCTTTTGATGTACACATCCCCCTGCGCGGGGTTTTGGATAACTTCTTCTTTTTTTTTTTTTTTTAGGTGTGTACTGGGCCGAGCTGCCAACTTTTTGTAACTATGACGGGCTGTCGGCCTTGAATGAATAGAAAACTTTCTTTTTACAAATTGTCTAAGTGTTTGAGCTCGGCACTCATTTACCTTTCTTTCCTTGCATGTGTTGTTCTTGATTGTCTGTGTGTCGTGGCCGATCTACCGACCCGGCCTTTTAGCCGAGTTCCAAGACTTGGTTGTTTTTAGCTACGCTGTGCTGGGTCGATCAGGTAGGCCTGACTGCTTGGTCATGAAATGTCTACGATGGGCCGAGGTCATGTTGTCGTCCATCTTTATTAACTTGTCGTTTTCACCGGTCAGCTCGGTCCAGCTACCACTTGATTGGTTGTGCGATCGAGCGGACTCTATGGCCGAGCACAATGCCTTGGATATTTTTGTTTGCTTTTTGGCTTTCGTTCGGCTTGGCTGTGGCCAGAATTTATGCTTGCTGGTCTAGTCACCAAACTATATGGGTCGATCTTCTGACTTAGCCGACCTATGAGGGTCTGTCATTGAGGTCGGCCAGGTCTATGAGGACCGGTCTTACGACTTGGTTGCCGACCTATGAGGGTCGATCTTTGACGTCGGCCAGGTCTATGATGATCGGTCTTAGGACTTGGTTGCCGACCTATGAGGGTCTGTCTTTTTTAAGTCGGCCAGGTCTATGAGGACCGATCTTACGACTTGGTTGCCGACCAATGAGGGTTAGTCTTTGACTTCGGCCTAGTCTATGAGGACCGGTCTTATGACTTGGTTGCAGACCTATGAGGGTCGGTCTTTTTTAAGTTGGCCAGGTCTATGAGGACCGGTCTTACGACTTGGTTGCCAACCTATGAGGGTCGATCTTTGACATCGGCTAGGTCTATGAGGATCAGTCTTTTGACTTGGTTGCCGACCTATGAGGGTCGGTCTTTGACGTCGACCAGGTCCATGAGGACTGGTCTTATGACTCGGCATGCTTGGAGTTTGAAAGTACGCTAAGTAGTAGAGAAAGACTTTGTTTTATTGAGTCATCAACGTCGAGGCCGAAACCGAGTACAAAATATGCTCGTCATAGACCGTGCCGAGCAGGATATCTAAGAAGACTACTAAAAAAATTTCTTCAAATTTTCTGAGTTCCACGGCCTCAGTACCTTCTTGCCCCCCGGAGTCTGCAAGCGATACGTTCCTGAGCAAATTTGCTTGGAGACTATGTACGGGCCTTCCCAATTTGGTGCCAACTTTCCTTGCTGCCTTGGTTGGGATCCGCTGAGCTTTCTGAGGATGAGGTCTCCTTGGAGAAAATGTCGCTCCTTCACCCTCGAGTCGTGGTATTTTACTGTCTTTTATTTGTAAGCTGTGTTCGAAAGCAAGGCGTTCTCTCAAACTTCATCGAGAAAGTCGAGGTTGGCTCTAAGCCCATCCTAGTAGGTCTTCTCATCGAAGTTGAGCACTCGGCATGATGACGCTTTGACCTCAATGGGAGTGAGGGCTTCGGTTCCATATGCTGGCCAAAAAGGACTCCCTGGTCGATGTTCTCATGGTTGTCCAATATGCCCATAGGACGTTCGACAGCTCTTCCACCCATCTACCTTTGGTTTCATCCAATCTTCTTTTGATCCCCGCAAGTAGTGTTCGGTTTGACACCTCTACTTGCCCATTGGCTTGTGGATGAGCTACTGAGACCGGTCAAAAGTCAATATAGAAGTGCTTGCAGAACTCTCAAAAAGTCGGGTTGTTAAATTGCACGCCATTGTCCGTGATGAGCACTTTTGGTAGTCTGAACCGGTAGATGATCTTATCCCGGAAGAACTTCTCCATGCTCTTCTCGGTGATGGTTGCCAGGAGCTCAACCTTGACCCACTTGGTGAAGTAGTCGATCGTCACGACCACATACTTTTGGTTCCCCAATGCCGGGGTAAAGTCTCCGAGAATATCCATCCCCCACATAGCAAAAGGGATCGAGCTCAGCATAGAGGTCAGCTTTGTTGCAGGTTGGTTTGGCACTGGTGCGAAGAGCTGATACTTCTTGCACGTCTTCACATACTTCATGGCCTCTTCTTGCATTCTCGGCCAGTAGAACCCTTTTCAAAGTATCTTATATGCTAGAGCTTGGCCGCCCATATGGCTCCCACATATTCCTTCGTACACCTTGGCTAGAGCGTACTCAACTCCCTTTGGTTCGAGGCATCGGAGAAGGGGTGCTGAGATGGCTTTCTTATAGAGCACTCCGTCGATCATGGTGTACTTGGCAGTTCGAATTTGACTTTTCTTGCTTCTTCCCGACTCTCCGGGAGCTGATCATTCTCCAAGTAATTTACAATGGGGTCCATCCAGGTCGGCCCGTCCTCCTCGATGTGTCTGACGCTTTCTTCGTACAAGGAAGGCTTCTCCAGAATCTCAATGTATACTGATTGGCTCAGATTTGGGAGGTCAGCCTCGGCCAACCTAGACAAGGTATCGGCCATGACACTCTCTTTCCTCGGTACTCTGGTCATTTCAAAGTGCTCGAGCTCGGAAATCTTCTCCCATGCTCGGCTCAAGTAGGCTATCATTCTTTCATCTTTCGCCTCATAATCTCCGTTGACCTGGTTGACCACAAGTTACGAGTCTCCTCGTACCCTCAATTATTTAACGCCTACAGCCTTGCTCACTCAGAGCCCGGCTAGGAGGGCTTCATACTCGGCCTTATTGTTCGAGGCTGGGAACTTGAATCTTAGAGCGTATTGTATGCGAAAGCCCTCGGGGCTGACTAAGATCAGCCCGACCCCGCTCCCCCCGGGGTTGCTCGAGCCGTCAACGTTCATGGTCCTAGTCGGGTCGGTCTTAGCTCCCGTATCGGCTTCTTCCGCTGTCTTCTCTTCCTTAACCTCGAGGTCGAGCATTGTGCACTCGACGACAAAGTCGGCAAGTGCTTGCCCTTTTATCGTGGTTCTCGAGCGATAGCTTATATCATGCTCACTCAGCTCGACCGCCCAGGTGATCAGCCGACCTGACACATAGGGCTTGTGCAATATTTTCTTGAGAGGCTGGTCGGTCAGCATCGCGATCGGATGAGCTTGAAAGCATGGCTGTAGCTTTCTCGCGGTCATGACAAGAGCGAATGCTACCTTCACAAACCTGGAGTATCTGGTCTCGGCGTCGACAAGAACATGGCTGATGTAGTATATGGGCTTCTGAGCTTGACCTTCTTCCCTTACCAACACCGCGCTGACCGCCACTAGGGTAGCGGCTAAGCAAACTTGAAGCTCTTCTTTTGGCTCGGGTCGACTGAGAAGAGGTGGGTTCTCCAAGTATTTCTTCAGCTCTTCAAAAGCTTGTTGACATTCGTCCAACCAAATGAAGTCCTTCAGGTTTTGGATGTTCTTGAGGGCCTTGAAGAACGACAGGCACTTATCGCCCGACCTCGACATGAATTGCGCCAATGCCGCCACTCGCCCGTTTAGCCTTTGTACTTCTCGGATCGTCCTTGGAGGGCTCATCTCTTGAATGGCCTTGATTTTCGCTGGGTTGGCCTCGATGCCTCTGATGGAGACCATGAAGCCGAGGAACTTTCCCGAGGTCACACCGAATGCACACTTGGCTGAGTTCAGTTTCATTTGGTTATTCCTTAGCACGCCGAAGGCTTCTTCCAGGTCGGCCAAGTGGTGCTCAGCCTTCAAGCTCTTCACTAACATGTTGTCCACGTAGACTTCCATGTTTCTTTCGATCTGCCAACGAAATATATAGTTCACCAGCCATTGATATATTACTCTGACGTTCTTCAACCTGAACGGCATGACCTTGTAACAGAAATTTTCTTGATCAGTTCGGAATGCCGTGTATGACTCATCCTCCTCATGCATCATGATTGGTTGTAGCCAGAGTACGTGTCCATGAAGCTCAGCATTTCGTGCCCCGTCGTGGTGTCAATCAAGAGACAATCCAAGGTAGCGGGTACTCGTCCTTTGGGGAGGCCTTGTTTAGGTCGGTGTAGTCGACGTACATCCTCCATTTTTCATTTGGCTTGGGAACCATAACGACATTCGCCAGCCAAGACGGGAATTTTTCTTCTCGGATGAATCCTGATCGGCATAGCTTCTCTACTTCTTCCTTGATGTTGGCTTGGCGATCAAGGGCATAGTTCCTTCTCTTCTATTGAACCGGCTTTCAACTCGGATCTATATGTAGTCGATGCTCAGCTATATGCTGAGGTATACCGGGCATGTCGACGGCCGACTAAGCGAAGGCGTCAGCATTTGCCTTCAAGAAGTTTTTGAACCGATTCCTTTGTTCCTAGCTCAACAATGACCCGAGTTGTACTGTCTTCATTGGATCTTCATCGCTGAGGGAGAACGGGGTGAGGTCTCTGTACAAGTCTTCCGCGCCTTTCTGTGAGCTCATCCCACTGGTCTTCCGGGAAGTGCTTGACACACATCGCCATCCCTCGGACGTTGCCTTTGTTTTATTTGACAAAAGTAGCATAGCACTCCCGTGCTTTCTTCTGGTCACCTCGGACTTCGCCGATGCAGTTCTCGGTAGGGAACTTCAGCTTCAAGTGCGTCGGCGAGATGATGGCTTGGAGAGCGGTCAATGATGGGCGGCCGAGTATGAAAATGAAAGCCACCACCAACCATACTACTATGAATTTGACCTAGACCATCGCTTGACATGGATCTTGTCCAAACGTGACCAGCAGGTCGATTGAGCCCTTGATGGTGGCGGTGGCTCCCGAGAACCCATGAAGTGAGGTGCCCTCCGGCTTGAGCGCTTCATCGCCGAAGCCAAATTGTCGGTACGCGTCTAGCGAAATAAGGTCCACGGATGCACCGGTGTAGACCAATACCCGATGGACGGGTCTCTTCGCAATTTCCACTTGCACTACCAAAGCATCATTGTGAGGTAAACTTATACCTTCCAGGTCGGCCTTAGTGAAGAAGATCGTTGCCTCTGACTTCGACGTTTTGGTTGGCATCTCGGTGACCCCGATGAACCACGTATTTGCCTTGGCCTTCCGAGTGGACTCTTGTCCGGGCCCTACAAGGATAGTGTATAAAGGAGCTCCTTTGTCATTGCTCGGCCCGGATCCATCGTCTTTCTTCTCAGCTCGGACTTTATCCTCGTCATGATCGGCTCGTCCATTCCCAAACCTCGGCTCTGCCCTTTTCTGGTCACGACCTTCGACCTCCGGCCTCCGTGGTCTTCTCGGCCTCCCTTGATGTACCACTTCAAGTGCCCTGCCTTGATCAGCTCTTTGATTTCTCTTTTCAACTGATAACAATCCTCGGTGTAGTGACCGGTGTCCTTGTGGAATTGACAATACTTGTTGGGATTCTGAGATGACCCGGCTTGCATCGGTCGGGATCAACGGATGTATCCACCATCCTGTATTTGCATCAAGATTTCTTTCCCCGACGTGTTCAAGGGGGTGTAGTCTGGACTTCGAGCCCGGTCTGATCTCTCGGCTCGACGATCAGTCTTGGGCCACTTTTCCTCCTTACGATCATCAGTCATCGGCCTTTTCTTCTCTGCTCGGCCTTCGTTTTGCTTCCGGGCTTGGAGTACCTCGGCCATATTTACAAACTCATTGCACCTCTCTAAGAGCTCAGCCAGGTTTTTGGTCGACTTCCGGGCTAAGTCCTTGATGAGGTCCATGTCAGCAAGCCCGTTGCTTATCGCAGTATGGGCCGTGGCCTCATCCAAATCCTTGATGTCTAAGCATTCTTTGTTGAAACGTGAGACGAACGCTCGGATCGATTCATCAGATCGTTGCTTCACACTGAGGAGGTTGGCCGTCGTCTTCTTATGTTTTATGCTACTCTGGAAGCGCGTGACGAAGGCTTGATAGAGCTGGGCAAAGCTCGTTATGGAGTTCGGTGGTAACCAAGAGAGCCATGAGGTTGCCGCGCCTTTAAGAGATGAGGGGAAAGCCCGACAAGAGACAATCTTGGTTCCCCCGTACATGGTCATCATTGCGTTGAAGTAGTTGATATGATCCATCGGGTCGATCGTCCCGTCATACCGATAGAAGGGAGGTGGCATGAACCCGGCCAATAGTGGCACGGTCATGATCTCAGGAGGATAAGGCTACCGCCCGACCAGGGAATAAGCATCTAGGGTCGCCTGTTAATCCCTCCACTTGCTCGACCAAGTCTTGTAGCCGCTTTTCCAGCTCGATTTCAAGTGCAAGGCCGTTCGGCTCGTCCACCTAATGCAAATTGTCCCATTCATTCGATCGAGGTTGACCATTTTGTCCTTCAGCTCGGGAACGGTTCACTTGGTCGTCCCGTTGAGGTTGGCCATTCTGGTCGGCTCAGTCAGCATCACCCCTCCTTATTCTTCTTTCCATCTGCAAATTGGACCCACGGGGGCTTCTTCGCTGCTCTTCTCAAAGAGGTGACGGGCTTCGGTGCCGGGGGGCTACCTCCTATTGTTCTCAATGTGCCCTCGACTGTCCGTCCTCTCCGAGCCAGCCCAAAAATACTGATCTCCTCGCTATCGATGCCACTGGTTCGATCTCGTACCCGATCCTCGGGCTCTGACGATGCTCCTGCTCATCCCGTTGAGCGCTCCTGTTGGGACGCAGAGGAGGAGTTTTTTGACGAGGAGGATGTGACGATGCTGCTCGGCTAGGCTCTGCCCGATGTCGGCCGCCATTCTGTTGCAAGTTTCCCTCTACGAGCATCGGGGCTGGAGGGGGCACGACCAGTAGTTGACTCATCAGCCCACCCCGGGCCATCTGGGTCATGAAAGTACGCAGCATCTCGTTGGTGTGGAGCATCTACAGCTGCAAATCCATAACTTGCCAGTTATTCGTCGGGGCTTCCAGATCCAAATTCCCCGGTAAGGGTGGAGGCATTGCTAGGCTCAGCCCATTCAAGTTTGGCTCGACCTGTGTCCGGTCAGCCGCTGTTGTGTCCAGCACACTTCCACCATTCCCACCCTCCGGCGGGGGAGTTGGATTGGCCGCGGCGCCCGTGCTGGGCTGCACACCCCCTGCCCGAGGGGGTCTTCCAATCGCGCCTTGCCGTGATGCTTCAGGGGGCGGTGATCGCCTCGCCTGTCCAACAGGCTATAGCTCGTCTCCGCGGGAAGTCGAGCCATGCTGCCCTGATCTCAAATGCACCATTGTTCCTGCTCTTGAAGTTGGTAGAAACGACGATGGCTTGCTGACGTCGTTCCCACAGACGGCGCCAAATCTGTTGTGTGTGAAAACCTCCGTCGCCCGGTTCGCCTACGGATGAGCATGCAAAAAACCGAGTGAGCGCAAGAGAGCCGATGTGGCTCCGGCCTAGGAATCTTCGACGCTCAAGTCAGGTCTCCAGTGCAACAGCGTAACAGCTTGTAAAAAGTGAGATGAGCGTTTGAGCTCCATACCTGAGTATTTATAGAGTGAGGTGAGGCGGTTGGGAGAGTCCTAGTATGGTAGGAGTTCTTCTCTTGGAAGGCTCTCTCACGTAGAGCGAAGTGGAGAGTTATTTTTGGGGTCGGACTCTTATTAAGGTAAGAGTCCTAATAGGAGTGTGATTCGGTATCGTGATAGGATTGTGGCTCGATCCTTAACCCGCGATTCTCGGATTGTGCTGACATGGCTCTGCGATTCCTGGTGAGCCGTTACAAAGGCTTTTGTGGAGGGCTTGGCCTCAGTGGTCGGCTTTAGTGGCCGGCCTCAGAGCTCGGCCTTAGAATTTGGTCTCGATCTCGGTTGACTGGCGTGAGGTTGGCTCGGGGTCGATGGCTGATTTGGGAGTGCTTAATTTGAGGGCTGAGCCGTGGTGCTCAGCTCAGCCGTGTGATCTCTCAGGGACCGGGTCGGCCCGACTTCTCTCGATTCAGGTCAGTCCTCGGATTGACCTCGGCCCGGCCAGGTGGCAGCATCTGATTGGTGAGGTGATTCTATGCCTTATCAGGGCGCTATTCTCTATGCAACAGCGCAGCCTGCATCCAGACACATGGAGGTTGGTGCAATGACCACCCTGACCCCCTCACAGGCGAGTTCAGATCTGTTACCCACATGAGGATGGGTGGGGACAGATCTGAACCCTCCATGGGGGGACCCACACCCCATGAAGGGGTCAGAGCTGTCTCCACCCGTCCCCATGTGGGTAGCTGATCCAAATTCCTTACAGGCTGCCCATATGCTTGGGCGCAAATTGCGTTGCGACACAGAGAACATTCTCCCAATGAAAAATTGGTAATTCTTTTTTTATTATATTTTAAAAAAAACCTTTTTTATTTTATTATTATGCGGAAATGATTTCGATGGGGAGCATGGCTCGTGTGCTCAAACCATGGAAAGAAAACTCGGTCGGAACTTGTCGAAACCATTGAGATAACTCGATTACATGGGTTTTCAAGACAAGATGGAGGGGTGTTTTAAAAACTACATGGTTTCAACTCGGTATCGGTCGAAACATGGTTGAACCACCTTGAACCAGGCCTATATAATACCTCATCTTGACCGAGAAAGGCATATCTCGACTTGGTTTCGATAGAAACTGCTCGAACTTTGTAGTTTCGACAGAAACCCCTTTAACCAAGGTTTCCCCATGAATGGGAAAAAGTACCGGGTTTCGACCTGGTTTAGGTTAGTTTCAACCAAATCTCGGGTTCAACCAAGTCGAAACCTGAGTTCTTGATACTTGGCTCAAATACACTGCGATTTCTGCCCCATGAAAGGAGGAAATACCCGTCCTATTAATGCTTATGTAGTTTTACGCACTCCCATTGGTCTCGTGCACGCATAGGGCCCGCACTCCCCTACAGGGAGCTCTTCCCCTATTATTATTTAGGAAGTTCTCTGTGGGGAAGTGTCCGCCCTACATTGAGACATAGAGGGGGGAATTAGGGGTGTCAAAGTTGGGATCGATCCGGTTAAACCGGTCTGAACCAAACCAAAATAACCCGTCCTGAACTGAGCCAAAGTCTTATTGGGCTGGTCTCAGTTTGGGGGATTACAACCCCAAAACCAAACCGAAAAAAACCCGAAACCAAACTGAAACTGGCTCAAAACATAGACTGAAACCGAAACCAAACCAATCTACCTCGATAAGAAACCGATAACAACCTAAAACCCATTAAAAATCATATTTATGCCATAGTTTTATATAAATGTGTACGGTAAACCGGATTGAAACCAACCTGATAACAAACGATACAAGAAACCGATGTATACGTAAAACCAAACTGAGCTGAAACTGAACTTTCCTTATTGGTTTGGTTTCGGTTTCAACATTCCCACACCGAAATCGACTCAAACCGAACCAAAACCAACCCGTACCGAACGATTGACACCCCTAGGCAAAATTATCGTCTCACCCCATGAATGGCGGTAATGACTACCCTGATGCCATCGCGTGCTCTCATTGGCCCCGTGTGCGCAGGGGCCACGCTCCCCAGAGAGAACTCTTGCCCCTATTATTTATATATTTTTAATTTTGTTTTTTTTAGGGAAAAAGAATGCTACCTAGTGCGTGTTGTGCACTACGTACCCCTGCACCCAGACACAGGAGTGTGCAAATGACCGTTGCATCCCCAAGATTTTCTGTCTTTCCATGGGAGTGCAATAGTCATTTTGTGTGCCTTGGTGTTTGGGCACAACTGCACAAGGACATTGCACCGCATGCGCCTAGGTAGCAATCTCTTTCCCTTTGTTTGATTAAAAAAAAATTTTTTTTTGATAAACAATTAAAAAATTTTCAAGTAAGAGCTAAATGACAAGAAACGATGGCAATTTTTTTTTTTTTTTTTTGGGTAAAAACCTATGGCAACTTAGATTGTGAGATTCAGGTTAGTAACAAAGAAAGACATGAAGAGATGTGTAGGATACTAGACCAATGTCCTTCGTATGGACTATGGCGTCGTCACCTACCAGACGAAGTCAGATTTGCATGGAGCGCTCTTCGATCATCGCGTTGGTTTTAAAATTTTGAACGAAATTAGTTGAATTGACCAATTCAACTTGAAATCGACAAAGGCAGATCTCTATTAAACTGAATGTAATCATGCTGAGTCGATCAAGTTAGGCCAAGTCAAATGAGGGTCTCACTGATTCCGTCTGTTGCTGACCGATTTTGGGTTTTATTCATTTCAAAATCGAAATTAAATCAATAGACAGCAATCACCTACCTGATTTTAAAATGAATTTGAGATTAAAAACGAGTTCAGTTCTGCTGCACGTACCAACAGGTTAACGTACATGTGAGAACCAACCATCTGTCTTATTTTTACCATTTACAAAGGGTAGAGGGAATTTTATGGAAACAAAAATAAAATGTGATTGGCTCTCACATGTACATTCACCTATTGGTATTTGCAGATGATCCATTCTCATTAAAAACTTAGCATATGTTGTTTTATTTTTATTCCTAAACAAGTATATTATAGACGCTGAATTTTGTTACATTTAACGATGATGATAATAGGCTGCAGATTGAAAAACTTATTCTTGCACAAAGACCTTATTACCTTCACATCTGTAGTAATAATAAGGGTAAATCACACATCATCCCCTGGTTTTCAAACAAAACTCAGATCACCCCTTGGTTTTTGAAAAAACTCAAACCACCCCCTCTATAGTAGCGGTGTTAGTCTACTGTTTGTTATTGGTGTGAAAGGACTATTTTATCCTTGTACTAAAACATTAGCATTAAATTTACAATACTAGCCTTCCTTCATCTTCAACATTGGTTAAGGGTAGTTTTGGGATTCAAATTTATTTAACTGGCTGACATCATCACTTAACAACATAAAACTGACGGTAGGAACTAATTTGTCATATTGGGGTCTAAACTAGGGAGCGATTTGAGTTTTTTCAAAAATCAGGGGATAATCTGAGTTTTGTTTGAAAAGCAAGGGGTGCTGTATAATGTTGATAATGATTATATAAAAACTTTTTTACTAATGCTAAAGAGGTACTGTTCACTTTTTCTAATCACGCCAGTCCTATTTATCGTTTAGCGGGGCTGTTGGAGTTGTAGGGAGGAGGAGTCTTCGACTGATTTTTTTTTAGGGAAAATTTCAAGGACACCCCCTGTAAGTATCCAATATGTCACGGACTTATCAAACTTGGTCAAAAAGGCAATCTTCACCCTGACGTTAAGCACAGTTAGTACCTAAAGGTGAAATATCCATTTTACCCTTTAATTATTTAAATAAAAAAAGGGAAATTTACATATACTACCCCTGAGGTTTGACGAAAAGATATTTTCACCCCCCAGTTTTGAAAAATTCTGCGTACCCCCCTTGAGGTTTGCAAACGGTAACAAATAAGCCCATTCTGTCAATTCATGACTAACAATGTTAAAATTAGACTTGAATAGACGGAATTGCCCTTACAAGAAAAAAAAAAACACCTGCAACTCATCTTCCCCAATCGATTTGGGGAAGATAAGTTGCAGGTATCCTTGTAGGGAACACCGTGGAACCGATCTTGATTCACTCTCTTTCCTTTCCCTCTTCCATTTGCTTTAGGTTTTAACCCATTTGTATCTGTGTTTCTAGCTTTTGCTTTTAACTCTATGATCAACTTTATTTCTGTTCAGAATCTACGGTTTGTTAATTGTTACCGTCTTCAAAACTGCAATTTAAGTTCAAAGAGCAATAACTAATGGGATTTTATGCTGCTTTGATTAGGTTAAAAAATTCTGGATTCATGAGCTGGAGTTGTCATTGACGCAAGGTCGCTGGAACTACGAACGATGGGGTGGATTTGATCCTGTATCGAGCGCAAATGCGAAACCTCCCGGAGTTGAGTTGTGGGCTGTCTTCGATGTCCCCAAGATCAGGTCGATTCAACCTGGAAAAATCTGACCCACACCTTCTCGGGTCTCTTCTGTGCTTCGATTAACTTCTATGTCCGCACAATTTCCTCCCCATCTCCTTCTTCACCGCCCGGGTTTCCTCTTCTTCTTCCTAATCTTCTTCTATTTTTTCTGCTCCACATTTCTTTGCACCACAGCCGACAATGGATTCCAGAGAGCTTGAAAAAAAAATGATGGCAGCCAATGGATTCTGATTTTGTGTTGGGTTTGGAAAAGTGGGAATAAAAGAAAAGAAATAGGGATCCGATGGTTATTGGGAGGGAAAATGGAAAAGGAAATCACAGACATGATGGGATCAGAAATGATAAATTAGTTGAGGATGGGTGTGGTCATGGCTGGAATTCAGATTGGGGTTTTGTTTAGACAAGGATGTAGGTTAGATTAGAAGTGAAAAGAAATGGAGAGGCGAATCGGTGATGGTGGGAAGAGGGTTTTTAAAATGAAAATGATAAAAAAAATAAAGAGAAAAGAATAGGGATGAAAGGAGAAAAAGGGGTTAGTGGAGATGATGGCGGTTTTAGTAGAGATGGGTTTTGAGAGAGGGTCGGTGATGGGGTTTCGGAAATGGAAGATGTATTTGCTTTTGGGCTTGGAATCATCTACTGCTTATGCTTCTCCACATTGGAGCTTTCGACCATTCTCGAGTACCCTTAGATATGGTGCTTTACCACGTGAGGTTGTTTTTACTAAGAACCTAACTCCCTGGTTGAAGTTGCTTCCTTGTCGAGATAAAACTGGGTTTGCTGTTCTAATGGACAGACCTTCTATCTATATAGCCTGCAACTCATCTTCCCCAAAATCGATTGGTGAAGATGAGTTGCAGGTGTTTTTTTTTTTTCTTTTTTTTTTTTGTAAGGGCAATTCCGTCAGTTCAAGTCTAATTTTTAACAGTGTTAGTCATGAACTGACGAAATGGGCTTATTTGTTACTATTTGCAAACCTCAGGGGGGTACGCAGAATTTTCCAAAACCGGAGGGTGAAAATATCCTTTCATCAAACCTCAGGGTGGTATATGTAAATTTCCCATAAAAAAATTGTCATTTCATCTTCTTCCCTCTTCTTCCATATTCTTACCGTTTTGGAGAACTGCTGCAAATTCATTTTGGGCAACCATCACCTGCTCCAGCTCCGGCGACCATTACCAGCGGCAATTCCAACTCCGGCGACCATTACCAACAGCCTTCCTCAGCCTTCCTCAGCCACGTTGATTCCATCCCAAACCCATATGCCTTCCATTTTTCTAATCCAATCTATTATTCAGACTTTTGCAGAGGAATATAGATACAAGTTAAGTTAGTAGATACGGTGGGGAAGGGAAGTTGAGACAGTTATGAAACCCCACCTCAACACAAACTGTTCGGATTTAGATTTGAGAGGGACAGAGGATTGTGTGCAACAGAGGAGAAAGAAAAAATTACAGATAAAAGAGGAGAAAGAGAATGAAGAGATCATTTGGTGGTGGAGGAATGGGTGGAAGGGGTATGATTAGGACTGCAATTCGTTCTGGGGTTGGATGAATTCAACCCAGTTGGATACGGTAGGAGAAATTTTATTAGGGTTGCATAGCCAGCTTTTGATATTACTTTGTTCCTCTGTTTCTGTTTCTCTATATTAATTCAGAAAAGAACAAAAAAGAGGACGGGAAAAGAGTAATCTCTTGTAATCTTATTACGAGCTGGTTTTCTTTCAATTGCCCAGTTTGTAGCGTATGGGTCTGGGTATTAAATGATTTCCAGTCAAACAATTAGCATGTTGCTCATTGAGAAAGGAAAGAGAGAATAAGCTAAACTCATAAAAGATCAAGATAAAAGGTACAAATACAAACAACCTTGGTTGCACATGAAGGTTCCATAGAAATCAGGTATAAAAAAAAAAACAAATCCTAACCCTAGATCGAGAGATCGATAAACAACAAGAAGGATTTGAGAATGAGTTTTTTCATTTACAGGTTCTTGGCTGGAGCTCCTCGAGGATGATGTCGAGTTCGAGGCCGAGAACCTCGAGAAGATCTAAATCTGTTTCTGACATGAACATGATGGAGCCGAAACCCAATCTGGTCGCTGGTGAAGCTTTCCAGTGTTGGATGCCGCCGGTGATGGATAGATGTAAGTCATAATAAACAATTCTTTTTTGGGGGAAATTTGGGGTTTTAGTCTTTAAGGGCATTATAGGAAGTTCACCCTATTATAAGGGTAATTTCATCATTATAAAAGAGTTAACAGAGACTTAACTGCACAGTGGACTAAGTTGAAATATAATCATAAAATAAGGGTAGTCTGTGATATTTTGACCAAGTATGGTATGTCCGTGACATATTGAATACTTACAGGGGGTGTCCGTGAAATTAACCCTTTTTTTTTGTAAAATATAAAAGATGGAAAATTGGCAAAACCCCCAAAATTATATCCCATGGGACCCTGCGGCTGTGCCCATTGCCGCAAGGACACCTGTGGTGATGCGAGGTGTATCCTGCAGCTATTCGAGAGATAGATTCTCCAAGATATGATCATCGAAAGTAATCACCAAGGAAAGAAGACACTATGTCATTATGATAAACAAAGAGTTCAAAAGACACATATCCCTTAAATTTTTACCACACATGAAACTAATACTTGGAGCAATCATCTAGCTTGAAATAGACCTCTTTTTTTTCAAGATCATAGCCAACCAAGAAATCCATTTGAGCTATGCTCCCAAAGACACTATGACCATATTGAGGTTGAGGGATAAATGCAAAGCATACAAGTTCTTCATATATCCTAACAAAAGTATTCAGTTGTTTCAACTTCAGGTCGGCACCACCGGGAAAATGGGCTAGCTGTGATTGAAACATTAACATCACTACCATCTTTGTAGCAGAAGCTTGATATCCCTTGAGGGTTTGGAACACTTTTACCATCAATCAATTTCTTCACGTCTGATTCAAGTTTATAGTAGAAGTCAGATTGGAGTAATGTCAATGTTATGGCAAAATTCAATTTGCTTGTCACATTTTCCTTCTCTAAAGGGACCAAGCAGTAGAAGAACTTGCCACCAAAAGAAGATTATTTCATTTGCGAAATCAGTGACAGCGGTCCCCCTCCGAGGCCAACTACACCATTTTCTTGCTCACATTGTTTTGATTTGCATATGATAGGACTCGATAGGTTGATGATGTGTTAGGATCAAATAGAGGAACATTTTTCTTGTAACATTGAACCCAAATAAGATCGGTACCTGTATCAACTTTTGTGAGGGCCTCCACTGGTGGAGTACCAAATGATATTTTCTTGAGATATGAATTATTATTAGGGACAACCTGCGACGAAACTTCTGATGGCGAGACTGCGGACTGTTTGAAATTATTGATATGGGACACTGATCGACGGAATGTATTCTGCAGACACTCAAAAAAAAGGAGCGGCCATGGATTCTATATTTTCTTTTCTTCTTTCACATCTTATTGCAGCAGCTTCATCAAAATAATGACTCTCTAAAACCATGAATACAACAGCAGTAACCACACCTTCTTCCTTCTTTAGATTGGAATTAACGGCTATTGGAAGAACTCGAGGAGATGACACAGTAGCCAAGGATTCTCTTCTCTTTTCTTCTTCTCTTGCTCACTTATCTTGTCCTCTCAAGAATCTTCTTCAAAAATAAAAACCTCTTATACATTTTCATGACTTCCCTTTTGAAATTCAAAATACTTGCAACTTGGGCAACAAGAAACAAACTTTTGGAGAGAAGAATCCTATCTTAGCTCCTCATTTTGGAGGGAAGATCATGATACAGCTACCCAAAAATTTCTCATGCATATGAGCTTATAAGGCTGAATTTTCTAACATCTGGCCACATCAACATAGCTGCTGAAACTACCATCCCTTCGCTAAGGAAATATCTCACATTGTCAATATGGAGGACCAGAGTTAAACTTGGTTCAAGTTGAACCATAAAACCCTTTAGCTTGTCAAACCAAAATCCTCAACTCAAGCACACATCACCTCATTCTATAGTCATGTTTCTTGCTAGCCTTCAACTGCTTTGTGCATCGATACGACAATAGGTGTATCTCCCTCGTCCGACATCGGACTGGCTTGAAATTCGCACCATCTAAAAGAGGACTCAAAGCTCTAAATATTTAATGTTTTGAGCTTCTCCAAAATCTGCCATTAAGGCATCTCAAAATGTCTAACATGTCATCTGTGAAATAGGAATTCTAGGCAGACTGCGCAATACATGAAGAACATGTCATATCCTCGCACTCTGATATCAGATTAATCTAATAAAAATATTGATGGAAAGATAACTCATGGATCTACATTTTTCTTGTTTTGAGCTTCCATAGATTCTAACTAATTGATAGCTCAAAAAATCAATGAAGTTGATACAGCTACTAGAAACAACATTCTGGACATTATGTGTGACAACTAAATTTAAGATCATATCTCCCTCATTCAAATTTGGATTGAATCACTTCTTGAGGCATTAAAAAAAGATACTTCATAAGGAAAGAGTCTTTTTAGTTTTGAGAATTAACAGATTCTGCTTTGAAGACATATCTCAATACTCTCATGAAGGTCTGCTCTATGCAAAATGCCACTACAAATCAGTGCACTTTGCTTTCAAGCTTTTTTCTTGGCCAAATACCATATAAATCATGCTCGCTAATAAGGCATAAATCACATCACCAATTGGAAGCTGCCACATGGCCGAGCCGAGGACAGTCCGATAACTGAACCGAGCCGTGCGGAGTCGGGCCGACCCAACCACCGACAGATCTGGCATTCTGTCTCCTGTGTGCCGAGCACCCGCACCGCGGGGCGCCACCCAAATCGGCCATCGACTTCGAGCCGACCTCACTGCTGTCAGCCGAGGCCGAGCTTTGAGACCGACCACTGTTGCAGAGCTCGGAGGCCAACCATGGAGGCCGAGCCCTCCACAAAAGCCATCGTAACGGCTCGCCGTGAATCGCGGAGCCACGTCAGCACAATCCGAGAATTGAAGGATAAGGATTGAGCCACAATCCTATCGCGATACGGAATCACACTTAGATATGGACTCTTACCTTAATGGGAGTCCAACCCCGAAAATAACTCTCCACTCCGCGCAACGGGATAGAGCCTTCCAAGAGAAGAACTCCTACCATACTAGGACTCCTCCAACCGCCTCATCTTCCTCTATAAATACTCAGGTATGGAGCTCAAACGCTCATCTTACTTTTTACTAGTTGTTACGATGTTGCACTGGAGACCTGACCTGAGCGTCAGAGATTCCTAGGCCGGAGCCACACCGGCTCTCTTGCGCTCACTCATCTTTTTGCAGGCTCATCCGTGGGCGAACCAGACGACGGAGGTTTTCACACGCAACAGATTTGGCGCCATCTGTGGGAACGACATCAACTAGTCATCGTCGTTTCTGCCAATCCAAAGAGCGAAGACAATGGTGGTGCAAACAAGATCAAGACAGCACAGCTCCGCCTCCCGCGGGGATGAGCCGCAACCTGATAGGCAAGCGAGACGTTCGCCACCCCTTGAAACGTCGTGGCAAGGTGCGACCGGAAGACCCCCACAAGGGGAAGGAGCGCGGGCGTCGCGGCCAACCCGATTCCCCCGGTGGATGGTGGGAATGGCGGAAGTGTGTTGGACACGACGGCAGAAGGACGGCCGAGGGCCGATCCGAGCCATCCAAGGCTGAATTTGCCGCTGCCACCACCCGTGCCGGGAAATTTGGACCCGGAAGCCCATACGAACAACCGACAAGTCATGGACGGTCATCTTCAACTGCTGCATACCAACGAGATGTTGCGAACTCTCATGGGACAGATGGCCCAGGACGGGTTGCTAGGCCATCCACCAGTCGCACCCCCCTTGGCACCAGCGCTCATCGAGGGAATCTTGCAGCAGAATGGTGGTCGGCGTCAGGCCGAGCCGAGCCGAGCAACGTCGTCTCATCCACCTCGTCAGAAAACTCCTCTGCGTCCCAACAGGAGTACTCGACGGGATGAGCAGGAGCATCGTCGGAGCCCGAGGACTGGGCGAGAGATCGAACCAACGGCATTGGTAGCGAGAAGATGGGTATTTTCAGGCCGGCTCGGAGAGGACGAACAGCCGAGGGCACACCGAGAACAACAAGAGGTAGCCCCTCGACGCTGAAGCCCGCCTCTCCGAGAAGAGCAGCCGAGAAGCCCCTGCGGGTCCAATTCCCAGGTGAAAAGAAGAATGAGGGGTGATGCTGACCGAGCCGACCAGAATGGCCGACCTCAACGTGACGACCGAGAGAGTCGATCCCGAGCTGAAGGACAAAATGGCCGACCTCGGCCGAATGAACAGGACAATTTGCACCAGGTGGACGAGCCAAACGGCCGAGCACCTAAAAATGAGCTGGAAAAGCGGCTACGAGACTTGGCCAAGCAGGTGGAGGGATTGAAGAAACAAGCGACCCCAGACACCTATTCCCTGGTCGGACGACACCCTTATCCTCCCGAGATCATGACCGCGCCACTACCGGCTGGGTTCAAGCCACCTCCCTTCGACCGGTATGATGGGACGACCAACCCGACGGATCATATCAACTACTTCAACGCGATGATGACCATGTACGGGGGAACCGAGATTGTCTCTTGTCGGGCTTTCCCCGCATCTCTTAAGGGCACGGCAACCTTATGGTTCTCCTGGTTGCCATTGAACTCCATAACAGGCTTCACTCAGCTCTGTCGAGCCTTCGTCACGCACTTCCAGAGTAGCATGAAACACAAGAAGACGACGGTCAACCTCCTCAGCATGAAGCAACGGTCTGATGAGTCGATCCGAGCGTTCGTCTCACGTTTCAACAAAGAATCCTTAGACATCAAGGATTTGGATGAGGCCACAGCCCATACTGCGATGAGCAATGGGCTCGCTGACATGGACCTCATCAAGGACTTGGCCCGAAAGCCGACCAAAAACCTAGCTGAGCTCTTGGAGAGCTGCAATGAGTTTGCAGATGACGGAGGTGCTCCAAGCTCGGAAGGGGAACGAAGGCCGAGCCGAGAAGAAAAGGCCGACGACCGATGATCGCAGGGAGGAAAAGGGGCCCAGGACCGATCGCCGAGCCAAGAGATCAGACCGAGCTCGGAGCCCCGATTGAACCCCACTGAATACCTCGCGAAAGGAGATTTTGATGCAAATACAGGACGGCGGGTACATCCGCCGACCCTGGCCGATGCAAGCTGGGTCATCTCGAAATCCCAACAAGTATTGTCAATTCCACAAGGACACCGGTCACGACACCGAGGATTGTTATCAGCTGAAAAGAGAAATTGAAGAGCTTATAAAAGCGGGGCACCTGAAGCGATATGTCAAAGGAGGCCGAGAAGAACGTGGGGGTCGTCGACTCGAGGATCGCGACAGAAGAAAGGTCGAGCCGAGGACAGATGGCCGAAGAGCCGAGCACGACGAGGCCAAAGATAGGACCGAAAAGAAAGATGACGGATCCGGGCCGACCAATAACAAGGGAGCTCCAATATACACTATCCTTGGAGGGCCCGGACAAGAGTCAACTCAGAAGGCCAAAGCAAATGCGCGGCTCACCGGGGTCACCGAGATGCCAAGCAAAAGGCCGAAGGCTAAGGCGACGATCTCCTTCACTGAGGCCGACCTAGAAGGTATAAGTTTACCTCACGATGATGCTTTGGTAGTGTAGGTGGAAATTGCGAAGAGACCAATCCATCGCGTATTGGTCGACACGGGTGCATCCGTGGACCATATGTCGCTAGACGCGTACCGACAATTCAGCTTCGGCGATGAAACGTTCAAGCCGGAGGGCACCTCACTTCACGGGTTCTCGGGAGCCGCCGCCACCATCAAGGGCTCAATTGACCTACTGGTCACATTTGGACAAGCTCCATGTCAAGCGACGATCCAAGTCAAATTCATGGTAGTGCGGTCGGTGGTGGCCTTCAACGCCATACTCGGCCGCCCATCACTGACCGCTCTCCAAGCCATCATCTCGTCGACACACTTGAAGATGAAGTTCCCTACAGAGAACGGCATCGGAGAAATCCGAGGTGATCAAAGGAAAGCTCGAGAATGTTTACGCCACGTTCGTCAAGCAAAACAAGGGCAACGTCCGAGGAATGGCAATGTGCGTCGAGCACCTCCCTGAAGACCAGCGAGACGAGCTCGCTAAAAGACACGGAAGACTCGTAGAAGACCTCATCCCATTCTCCCTCAACGATGAAGATCCAACAAAGACTGTACAACTCGGATCATTGCTGAGCGAAAAACAAAGGAATCGGCTCGGAAACTTCTTAAAGACGAATGCCGACGTCTTTGCCTGGTCAGCCGCCGACATGCCGAGCATACTAAGGCACGTAGCCGAGCACCGACTCCATGTGGATCCAAGCCGAAAGCCAATCCAACAGAAGAGAAGGAACTATTCTCTCGATCGGCAAGCCGCGATCAGAGAGGAAGTGGAGAAGCTCCAACGGTCAGGGTTCATCCGGGAACAAAAGTTCCTGACTTTGTTGGCGAATGTCGTCATGGTCCCCAAGCCGAATGAAAAATGGAGGATGTGCGTCGACTACATCGACCTTAACAAGGCTTGCCCAAAGGACGAATACCGGATGTGCGTCGACTACACCGACCTTAACAAGGCTTGCCCAAAGGACGAATACCCGCTACCTCGGATTGATCTCTTGATTGATGCCACGACGGGGCACGGAATGTTGAGCTTCATGGACGCGTACTCCGGCTACAACCAACTCATGATGCATGAGGATGAGTCATACACGACATTCCGAACTGACCAAGAAAATTTCTGTTACAAGGAATACAAGGTCATGCCGTTCGGGTTGAAGAACGCCGGAGCAACATATCAGCGGCTGGTGAACTATATATTCCGTGAGCAGATCGGAAGAAACATGGAAGTCTACATAGACGACATGTTAGTGAAGAGCTTAAAGGCTGAGCACCACTTGGCCGACCTGGAAGAAGCCTTCGGCATGCTAAGGAAAAACCAAATGAAACTAAACCCCGCCAAGTGTGCAGTCGGCGTAACCTCGGGAAAGTTCCTCGGCTTCATGGTCTCCGTCAGAGGCATTGAGGCCAATCCGGCGAAAATCAAGCCATCCAAGAGATGAGCTCTCCAAGGACGATCCGAGAAGTACAAAGGCTAAACGGGCGAGTGGCGGCGTTGGCACGATTCATGTCGAGGTCCGGCGACAAGTGCCTGCCGTTCTTCAAGGCCCTCAAGAACATCCGGAACCCGAAGGACTTCATTTGGTCGGACGAATGTCAACAAGCTTTTGAAGAGCTGAAGAAATACTTAGAGAACCCGCCTTTTCTCAGCCGACCCGAGCCAAAAGAAGAGCTTCAAGTTTACTTAGCCGCTACACCGGTGGCGGTCAACGCGGTGTTGGTTAGGGAAGAAGGCCGAGCTCAAAAGCCCATATACTACATCAGCCATGTTCTTGTCGACGCCGAGACGAGATACTCCAAGTTCGAGAAGGTAGCATTCGCTCTTGTCACGGCCGCGAGAAAGCTAAGGCCATACTTTCAAGCTCATCCGATCGCGGTACTGACCAACCAGCCTCTCAAGAAGATATTGCACAAGCCCGATGTGTCAGGTCGACTGATCACCTGGGCGGTCGAGCTAAGTGAGTACGATATAAGCTATCGCCCGAGGACCACGATAAAAGGGCAAGCACTTGCCGACTTCGTCGCCGAGTGCACAATGCCCAACATTGCGGTCGTGGAAGAGAAGACAGCGGAAGAAGCCAATGCGGAAGCTAAGGCCGACCCGACTGGACCATGAACGTTGACGGCTCGAGCACCCCCGGAGGAAGCAGGGCTGGGCTGATCCTGGTGAGCCCCGAGGGGTTTTGCGTCCAATATGCCCTAAGGTTCAAGTTCCCAGCCTCGAACAATGAGGCCGAATATGAGGCCCTCCTGGCCGGACTCCGAGTCAGCAAAGCCATAAGCGTCAAACAATTGAGGGTACGAGGAGACTCGTAACTTGTGGCCAACCAGGTCAACGAAGACTATGAGGCGAAAGATGAAAGAATGATAGCCTACTTAAGCCAAGCACGGGAGTTGATTTCCGAGCTCGAGCACTTTGAGATGACCCGAGTACCGAGGAAAGAGAACGTCGCAGCCGACACCTTGTCTAGGTTGGCCGAGGCCGACCTCCCAAATCTGAGCTGATCAGTGTACATTGAGATTCTGAAGAAGCCATCCTTGCAAGAAGAAAGCGTTAAACACATTGAGGAGGACAGGCCGACCTGGATGGACCCCATTGTAAACTACTTGGAGAATGACCAGCTCTCGGAGAATCGAGAAGAAGCAAGAAAAGTCAAAATCCGAGCTGTCAAGTACACCATGATCGACGGAGTGCTCTATAAGAAAGCCATCTTAGCGCCCCTTCTCCAATGCCTCGGACCGAAGGGAGCCGAGTATGCCTTGGCCGAGGTGCACGAAGGAATATGCAGGAGCCACATGGGCAGCCGAGCTCTAGCATATAAGATATTTGACAAAGGTTCTACTGGCCGAGAATGCAAAAAGAGGCCATGAAGTATGTGAAGACGTGTGAGAAGTGTCAGCTCTTCGCACCAGTGTCAAGCCGACCCGCAACAAAGCTGACCCCAATGCTGAGCCCGATCCCTTTTGCTATGTGGGGGATGGATATTCTCGGAGATTTCACCCCGGCATCAGGGAACCGAAAGTATGTAGTCGTGGCGATCGACTACTTCACCAAGTGGGTCGACGCCGAGCCCCTGGCCACCATCATCGAGAAGAGCATAGAGAAATTCTTCCGAGACAAGGTGATCTATCGGTTCGGACTACCCAAAGTTCTCATCACTGATAACGGTGCATACTTCAACAATCCAAGCTTCCGAGAGTTCTGCAAGCACTTCTACATCAATTTTTGCCCGGTCTCGGTAGCTCATCTACAAGCTAATGGGCAAGTGGAGGTGTCGAACCGAACACTACTTGCGGGGATTAAAAGAAGATTGGATGAAGCCAAAGGAAGATGGGTGTAAGAGCTGCCGAACGTCCTATGGGCATATCGGACAACCAAGAGAACACCGACCGGGGAGAGTCCTTTTCGGCTAGCACTCACTCCCGTTGAGGTCAAAGCGTCATCATACCGAGTGCTCAAATTTGATGAGAAGACCTATGAGGATGGGCTTAAAGCCAACCTCGACTTTCTCGACAAAGTCCGAGAGAACGCCTTGCTTCGGAACACAGCTTACAAACAGAAGACGGCAAAGTACCACGACTCGAGGGTGAAGGAGCGACATTTTTGTCAGGGAGACCTCGTCCTCAGAAAGCTCAGCGCGTCCCAACCAAAATAGCAAGGAAATTTAGCACCAAATTGGGAGGGACCGTACATAGTCTCCAAGCAAATTCGCTCAGGGACGTATCGCTTGTAGACTCCGGGGGGCAAAAAGGTACCGAGGCCTAGGAACTCGAAAAATTTGAAGAAATTTTTTCAATAATTCCCTCAAGTATTCTGCTCGGCTATGGCGAGCATATTTGTATTGGGCTTCGGCCTCGACGTTCATGATTCAATAAAATAAAGTTTTTCTCCACTACTTAGTGTACTTTCAAACTCCAAGCATGCCGAGTCATAAGACCAGTCCTCATAGACCTGGCTGACGTCAAAGACCGACCCTCATAGGTTGGCAACCAAGTCATAAGACCGGTCCTCATAGACCTGGCCGACGTCAAAGACCGACCCTCATAGGTCGACAACCAAGTCATAAGACCAGTCCTCATAGACTTGACTGACGTCAAAGACCTACCCTCATAGGTCGGCAACCAAGTCATAAGACCGGTTCTCATAGACCTGGCCGACGTCAAAGACCGACCCTCATAGGTCGACGACAATCACGTCACAAGACCGACCCTCATAGGTCGGCTACTAAATCAGAAGACCGGCCCTCATAGGCCGGCGGACCCCCCACTCACCACGGCCGAGCTGAACGAAAACCAAAATCAAGCAAAAATATATAAGGCATTGGGCTCAGCCGAGCTAGCTAGCAACCCCAGTGGCCGTTGTTCCGAGCTGACAAGCGAAAACTCCAAATTGATAAACACTATAAAGACAAACAAGACCCTGACCTCGGACCATCTTAGACGTTTTATGACCAAGAAATAAGGCCGACCTGACCGACCCATTACAGCCTAGCTAAAAATAGCCAAGTCCTTGAGCTAAGCTAAAGGACCGGATCGGCATCTCAGTCACAGCACACAGACAAATGGAACAACACATACAATGAAAGCAGGGCAAACAATTTCCGAGCTAAAACACTTAGATCATTTGTAAAAAGAAAATTTTCTATTCATCAGGGCCGACACCTCGGCACGGTTACAAAAAGTGGGTAACTCGGCCCGTTACAAAAAAAAAAGGGAAAAGGTTGATCAAAACCCCGAACAGGGGGGTATGTACATCAAAAGAGGAAAAAGGGGGGCCTAGAGCTCGGCGGTATTGAGGGGGTCCTCGGGAGCAGGGTCCTCAGCGGCATCCTCGACAAACGGGGTGACCTCGTCCTGCGGAGAGGTCTCGGTCAGGCCGGCCTGGTCAACCTCCACCCCAACATCGTCGCCCAATTCCTCGACCACGGTGGTCGCATCGTCGTCGAATTGAGAAAGATTGAGGGAGGGGGAGGCGGCCTTTATCTCCTTCAGGAGGTCGGCTCGGCCCGTGTCGTAGCCCTCGTCGTACGGCGGCTTCCTTATCTCATGGCACACACAGGCATATTCCTCCGACATGCGGTAGTCGATAACCGCCTCGGCTCGAGCCCGTGCCAGGTCGTCCTTAGCCTTCTTCTTGGCTTGGTCGAGCTGAGCCTTCAAAGCCTCGACCTCTTCCCCCAGCTTCGTCGTCGCCTCTTCCAAGCTCTTGACCTTGGCCTCGGCTTCATCGAGCTTTACGGCTGTCTCCCGACGTGCCTGGACGGCCTTACGTGTGTCCCTGTTGGCTTTCTCGACCTGAGCCTCGAGAGAGGAGTTCGCGGTCAGAAGCCGGTCAAATCGGAGGAGGGTCTCCACGGCCTTAGAAAACCCCTGAAAAAGACAACCGAACATTAGCAAAGCCAAGCACAACAGGTCAGACCACTCAATAAAAGCCGAATAGAAAGCTTACCATATTAAAGTCTTGGAACAGGGAGGAGAGGAGCTCGAGGTTGGTCAACTTCTCAAGCATTTCCCTGTCCCGAGGAAGCCGACTTGCGTCGAGCCATTCCTTTGCATGTGCGGCCGACGTCAGGGCCGAGTCCCCTGGGAAGAGGCGCCAGTTCGGCCTCAGCAGGACATTATTGGCCGAGGCCCTCCCCAGGACGTACCAGGAGACGTCGGTCGGCGAGGCCACAGACGGAGGACCGCCACCCGTCAAATTGACCGAGAGCTTCTGGCATTTGATGTCCCTCGGCGGGCTCAGCTCGTCCTTTCGACCCTTCCCCCTTCGGGAGGGGCTCAGCGAGGCTCTGTTCTTCTCGGCCTCGAGGCCGACCACAGAGTCAGTTGGGCTCGGCAGCACAGCCTTGCCCTTCAATGTCTTAGAAGTCTCACCTCGAGACTTCGTCTCGGCGTTTTTTCTCCTCTCCGCAATGGTCTCGGCCCTGAGCCGAGCCGTGTCCATAGGAGGAATATGGCCGACCACTGCAAGAAAAACAGCGCGTTAAAAACATGCCAAAAGGAAAAAGACCAAGTAAATGGGTCTGCTCGGATGCCCTAGCCGACCCCAACGGACCGAAAGAGGCACAGCTCGGACTCCTACCAGGGGTCATATGCCACCTTTGAAGGAACCCCTCATCCTGGAGCTTGAGAACATCGAAAGGCCAATGCTGGCGGATTAGGTCGAGCGAGGTCAGCTCGTTCTCAGTCAGGGGCAAGGCCCTGTTGACATAACCCAAGTGGATCTCTTTCCACTCGGCCCGGAAGGGGCAGTTCGGGATGGAAGCAAAGAAGAACCAAGGCTTCCAGTGCTTACTTGAGGTCGGGGCAAAAACTTGTGGCCGCTCAGGGTCGCGTTCTTCCCAGGGCGGCGGGTGAAATAGTACCACCCCTTCTCCGGCGACTTCTTCAGGAAATAGAGCCGAGAAAAAAGAGCCACGCTCGTAGCTCAGCCCATCTCGCAGAAAAGGACGTGGAAGCCGTACACAGACAGCCATGAGTTCGGCACCAGATGACCTGGAGACAGGCGAAAATGGTCCAAGATCTGATCCACCAGGTCGAGCACGGGAAGCCTAAAGGCATACCTGAAGGGCATCTCATACAAGGCCACCTCGCCAGGCCGGATGTAGCAAGCCATCTCCCCAGGGTTAGGAACTCGGAGGTGGACGTCCTCGGGGATGGCATAAGTCGCCCTGAGGCGTTGGAGGTCGGCATTAGTGACTGTGCTCTGGACAGTGCCGACACTCCCCTCTTCAGGCTCGGGAACATCAGCGGACGAGCTGACCAAGCCGCCCCACCTCGGGAAGAACTCCCCTCACCCGACTACTCGTCATCTATCGAAGATGATCCTGAGCCCTCGGCTCGATCTTCAGGAATTGGTTGGGCCTCAAGGCCGGATTTTATGGGCAGGGGAAGCTCGGCGACGTCGGCCTGACCCGGCTCCGCTACGAGCCCAATAGGTCTATTATGGGGGATCGAGCAGGGAGCTCTCAGCTCGGACTCGTACCCTCAGCCGCCCCAGCGAACACCTCGCCCACATGACTACTACCAACTGACATAATGGGCAGAGGGGACTTACTGGTTGAAGAAGCTTCGGAGACGAGCTGAGCACGAACTAGAAAGCTGAGAGTGCCAAGCATTGAATGAGCTGAAGAATCTGAGCTAGCCGAGCAGTCAAAAACTTGAAACAGTGAAGAATGAATGAGGAAGAGTCGCCTACTTATAGCCTCTGAGCAGAGAAGATCCAACGGCCGAGAAGAACTCAACAAGATCCAACGGCTCAGATCAAAAGACGATTCGAATTCCAGAGCCTGCAATAATGACTCCGGCTGACGTGGCACTGACACCCCAACTGTCAGACTGTACAACGTCCAATCGTCGACGAAGCAAGCTCAGCTCTGCTGCAATGAGGGACAGCCGAGCAGACCGAGATACTTCACTCATTAGTGCCGTGCCGACCTCTCATGAGTGGGGGGGGCCTATAATAAAGCATAAATCACATCACCAATCGTAAGCTGCCACGTGGCCGAGCCGAGGACAGTCCGATAACCGAACCGAGCCGTGTGGAGTCGGACCGACCTGACCACCGACAGATCTGGCATTCTATCTCCTGTGTGCCAAGCACCCGCACCGCGGGGCGCCACCTAAATCGGCCATCGACTCCGAGCCGACCTCACGGTTGTCAGCCGAGGCCAAGGCAGAGCTCCGAGGTCGACCACTGTGGCCGAGTTCGGAGGCCGACCACGGAGGCCGAACCCTCCACAAAAACCATCGTAACGGCTCGTCGGGAATCGCGGAGCCACATCAGCACAATCCGAGAATCGCGGGATTAGGATTAAGCCACAATCCTATCGCAATACGGAATCACAATTAGATATGGACTCTTACCTTAACGGGAGTCCGACCCCGAAAATAATTCTCCACTCCGCGCAACAGGATATAGCCTTCCAAGAGAAGAACTCCTACCATACTAGGACTCCTCCAACCGCCTCATCTCCCTCTATAAATACTCAAGTATGGAGCTCAAACGCTCATCTCACTTTTTACTAGCTGTTACGCTATTGCACTGGAAACCTGACCTGAGCGTCGGAGATTCCTAGGCTGGAGCCACACCGGCTCTCTTGCGCTCACTCGTCTTTTTGCAGGCTCATCCGTGGGCGAACCGGACGACGGAGGTTTTCACACGCAACACTCACAACAGCTCCACATCATAATCACACATCCCATGGACTCTTATAATATCTTCCAACACAAGCACTACAGTGGCCATCTCATCATACCATATCAACCCACAATGCAAGCTTAACTGCTCACAAACAATGTTAGCTGTCAAAAATCCAGCTCGACAGACTGCTACTTTACTCAATGTATGGCACATCTCCATAACACTCTCATCATCTCTTGCTCTTCAACATATGTCATCCACAGAGACGCTTCCTCAGCACACCAGGACCAGTGTATGAGGTGTTGACCAACTGAACATTTTGACAGCAATTACAACAGTATCCTGTGCTCAACAATCAATTTGTTGACTAGCTATTTCATGAAATCAATCCAAAATTGAAATAGAAATCATACCAAATCTGGCCTTAGTTAAATGTGTTTCTCTCCTCTCTCACACAAACCAAAGGGCCTCTCTCTCTCTCTCTCTCTCTCTCTCTCTCTCTCTCTCATACCAGTTACACACACAAAAACAGAAAGTCTGAACCCTGGGGGGCTTCCATGGATAGTTTCTTAATGAAACAAAGACAATCACTACACAAGAAAGAGAGAGAGATGAAATTATTAAAAGTACTCTGCTAGATGGAATTGCCTAATAATTATTGTAGTTTACATTAATGCACTGCATTCTATTACTTACAGACATGCTGCTACATAGGCAGTTAATGACAAGTAAGCCAAAGACATCAGCATCAAAATTCAGGAGTTTTTTACTACTGGTTATACCTGGCCATGAAGGGCATCAACACAGACCCAATCCACAAATCTCCATCCTTCTCCTCCACCTCACTAATGAACTTCAAAGTCCTTCCTTCACAATCTTCCAACACCTCAACAACCTGTCCCTCCTCATTCAGCTTTACAGCAGTTGCATGGGCCTTAAACCCAACAAACATCGCATGCAAGTTCTTAAAACTAATGGGGAGCTTCAACAATGTCTTCCCAATGAAACTGTTCGACAGCATCAAATTCGCTAAGATTCCCTTTTTAGAATGCAACGCAACCCAGAACTCCCCTTTCGAATTTCGTCGAACATTATCAGGAAACCCGGGAAGACTGGCGAAGACGTCGTGGCTTCCTGCTTTAGGGCCTTGAAGCCAATACCTTAGGACCCTGCAAGTTGTTGTCTCAGCTACAAGCACAAAGGAACGATCTTTGCTCAGTGCCACACCATTGGCAAAAGCAAGCCCTCTCAGCAAGACCGTCACTTCTTTGTTAGAGATGTCATACTTCATCAATCTCCCCGTCTTATCGATGCTTAAAACAGCCGCCATGAACTGCCTGCAACGCACAAGAGGTGTTTGTTAAAATGACAAACTGAAATTTAAATCAAGTGTTTGTGATACTGAAAGCTACCTTACCTTCTCTGATAGACTGTACTTGTATCAGTGAAATAGATTACATTTTCTTCTTCGTGGATGTCCATATCGTTGGTGAATCGAAAGGGCTCACCTTCGGCTTCGGTTACCAATTGGGTCGCCAAACCTCCATCTGGGCTTACCATATGAAGCCCAAAGTAGGCATCAGCGATATAGAGATCTCCCGTTTTTGGATGAAATTTCAATCCTAACGGCCTCCCACAAACATGCTCCATCTCTGGTGCAAAAGGGCGTACACAGTCCTTCCTTTCTCCATAAAAGAGATTAAATTAGATCATGGTTTCAATCCAGCGATTTCAGTGATTAGAATCAAATCTATAGCAAATTGGAATAACAGAGGAAGATTAGATCGGTACCTTTGTGGAGAGGTAACAGAAAACTCTGTCCAGCCTTTGGCTTGTCCTTGCCATTTGAGAATTCTGCCATCAGCAACGCCTGTGTAAGGGCCCTCGCCGTTGGGATCGAATGCGAGACTCTCTGGTCCGACAGCTCCAACTACGGGGATCACCTCAGCAGCTTGAAGCTTGTCGTGGGACCCAGGAATCGATGGTGGAAAAAATAACTGTGTCGGGTTTCGTATGAGGAAACTGGAGAGGACTGTAAGAGCGGTTGCAGTTAAGATGAGCTTCCAATTCATAGTTTCAGAGCAGACAGGGAAGAACTGGAGAAGTAATACAGTGATGCGAAACGGATCTCTCTCTCTCACTCTCTATAGTAGGGTTCTTAAATTTTTGGGGAGATTAAGTGGAGGTTGATCTCATGTGGGGTATCATTTTGGAACGTTGGATTGGAATCCATTTACAACAAAGTGACCTATTCCCAAGGTGGATGTGATAGTTTAAAGATAAGTGTTTGTGCTGTGGATCGAAAAGTCAAATCTCATCTAACGAAAGTCTGATTACCCAAAAAAAAAAAAAAAAAAAAAGGAAAATTATATGATTAGCTATTTTTGGGTTTTCATTTACAAAACTGTCCAACCTATGTTTGAGTTAACAATAATAGACAAAAACAAGTTAAGGTTTATAAAAGTGACAAAATAGTGTATCTCCCTCCCACACTTACATTTTTAGATATTTTTACCCTGTCATTGCCTTCTCATCCAAGCATCCTCCATTCCCTGCAACCCCACCCTTGTCCCAGACTCCCAGCCACCTCCATTCTCTGCTACCCCAAGTAACAAAGGGAAAAAAAGAGATTATTTAGAGGGGAACTGCCGAGGAAGGAAGGAATCACTGTTTTGTCTAGTTTTGTAAAACTAAACTTGTTTTTGTCTATTTTTGTTAACTCAAACATAAGGTGGACAGTTTTGTCAATGAAAACCCAAAAGTAGCTAATCATGTAATTTTCCCAAAAAAGAATAAAGGAATCGAAAACAAAATCGGGTGTAGTTGATTTCGATCTGATTCCGTTTCAAATTGGTTGGAATCGGCTGATTTTGAATATGTGAGTTGATTTTTTTTTTGATAAAAAGAAATCACTTATTGAAGAAATGAGAGAGTTCATGACTATGAATTACACAACTCAAGTAGCCATGGATCAGAATTAGACCACACCATCGTATATGTTATCGATAGGGCCTTCCTTGCCAAGGAGTCAGCCATTCTGTTCTACTCCCTTGGAATTAAGGAGAAATTACAAACTTAAAAAAAAAAAGAATCTAAACAATATCCTCTAGGATAGATTTTAGATGAAGAGGGGACGTTGTGATTCCTTTTTGGAGATAGGAAATCGCACTCTTGTTGTCCGACTCAATAATCATACGCTCATACCCTTCCGAAACTGCTTCCAATATGGAGGAATGAATGGCTAGGGCTTCTTTGGTTGTAGCATCGTTAAACTTTATAAGAATAGATACAATATGTAGTGGATGACCATTGTAATCCCAACAAATGAGACCAAGACCCCATCATTTGACTTGGTAGGTAAACTTGCATTACAATTTATTTTCACCATACCTGGAGATGGGGTTGTCCAACCGATTACAATAGAATCTGAGGTAGTGCCTGAAACACGTTCCATGGATGTAGGAGATTGTGCATCTTAGTATTCCAAATAAGTAGAAATGGAAACTTGTATAACCTCCTCCGATGTCCAAACATGTCGACCAAAGATAACATCATTCCTTGCCTTCCAAAGCATCCAACAAATGAAAGTGCAATGGCTAATAATCAACCGAGGAGTCACCTTATCATGTGGTGCAATATGATCCCAGGTTTGGATCTATTGAGAGCGTGAAGGATCTTCCCCCAGTTGCATAATCAGTCATAGATTACTTCCAAACCCTACTATTCTTGCAAAGGAACAACCCAATAAAAAATGAGAGATTGTTTCTGTTGGACAAGTGTGTGTCCATCAAACCCGGTTCAGTCCGGTTCAACCCGGTTCACCTTTGTATTGAACATTTATACATTTTAGTTTAATATTGTCACATGCGATATAAACTTTTTGAGCATTATGTGTCCGTAAGTTATACTTAAAATGGTAGTCACGACTAGGGTTTGGGCTGGGCACCCTTATCATATGGTTGTCGCATTGGGTATGCCTAGACATGTGATGTCAGGGTACTAATGCGAGTGCTCACATGTTTGATGTGTGCATTGGCGAAGAATCTACTTTGTCAATTTTCTCATGTATTACTGCCAGATGTAGGAAGGGATAGACATGTGTCACCGACACCCTGTACCTGAGGGAACCCTGTCACTGCAAAGTGTGATCGCATTCTTTGGTTCATCAATGACTGAGACTCAAACGAGTCAAAGCCGGTGTTCTGGGAATGCGTGAACACTTTGTGAGTGATGGAGTTATCCAACACGGTCACCACTGTCCGATTGGGAAACACCAAGATAGAGACTGTCTGTGCATGGTCGGATCAGAATCTAGATCCAGTACCGTTTTGGAAATGGTTTTGCAAAATTTATTTTACATAAAATGATACATTATTTATAGTTATTTCAAATAAAGTGTTTTATCGAGTTTTGCGGGACCCGATCGGATGCACAGACGCTCTTATATGGACATGTACTATGGATTGGGGTTTGGCAGTACATGTGTACATGCCCTAGATTCCATAATGATGGTGTTGATTAGTGGGGGGTTGTATATGATAAATTGTTATCATATAGGGAGTTATTTAGAATTTGCTAATTTAATTAGCTCTTTATTTAATTAATGGATTTGGTGCTAATTGTAATTATCCATTAATAATTAAATAGAGAATCTAATTAATACTTTCCCTATTAGATTCTGCTTCTTCACCTGTATAACACTTTGAGTTTAAACAAAACTGCCAGACTGAGAGAGAGAGAGTCAGACTCTCACTAGGGCTCTATTAAATCTATCTAGGATTTAATTAAACCCTATTATTATAAATAGGGGACCATAAAACGCAGAAGGGAGAAGCTCTCCACGTTTTTGGAGCAGACACTCTCTCCCCTACATTTTTGGTTTCTCTCTCTCCCTCTTGTGATCTCTCTTCTTCTTCTTGCTTCTCTCACCTGTGTTTGAGAGTTGGGGTTTATGAAGCCCTAGATATGTGCTGAGGAGTTTGAGGGCATCTGGGATTGGCATGTAGAACCTTGGTAGCACCATTAGAGGTTCAGATCTGTTTGCTTGGAGCGCTCACTGGAGGAAGAACCACTGTCTATTGGAGGAGCAACACTTGAGGCTCACCAGGTTAGCAGTTCTTTATTAATTCCTTCTGTTCATTGATTATTAATATTTATGGGATGCGAAAGAAACTCGAATAGATTAATTTCCGCTACGCATTCGAGTATGGAATGGATCCCTCTTGCCATGTGATGGACTAGAGACGAATTTCTCCGTCCCTATTGTGATAATTAATTTTTAAGACACAATAGGGAAGGAGAAACCCTAATAGGGATGCACCAGGGTTCCCATGGGAAACCATGGGACACCCTAAAATTAAAATGGGGCACCATGGGATAACCTAGGACGTGCAATACCCTAATTGGTTTATAATTGGTTTCCCTACGGAACCATGGTTTGATCCCTGGACCGTTGTTTGACCAACAGTGTGGTATCAGAGCCACCTTTCCCACCCATGAATATTAGATAATTAATGGTTAATATGATTATCATGAGTGGGATGCAAGTTGGCACATGGGTGGTTAGGATATGGTTGTTGTAATAACCTTCCCATGTGCACATGGGTAGTTACAAGGTTGTTAGTGTAACAACTTACCCATGTGATGATGGATTTGGTTTGTTTTGTTTATTCCAATTATTGGAGCATGTATCCAATTAGGTTGTGATTACTAATTTTTATTTTAAAATTTTTTAATTATGTTCTATATGTGGGGGGGGGGGGGGGGAGCGCACGCTGTCAAGCCTCTGCGCACGTCCTTCCCCATGAACCTACCCTTGTGCGCATCTCCTTGTGGGCTGCTGCCTACGGGCAGCAAGCTTGCGGGCTGCTGTCCGTGGGCCCTGTGCCTATGGGCTGCGCAGGGAGTGCCTGCAGCCTGCGTAAATGGGCTGCATGCACCCTCCTTGTTTTCCCTCCAGTTTAACAAAAAAAAAAAAAAAAAAACAGATTTTTCAAAACAAAATTTTATTATTTTGTTTTGTTTTTGGAGGATGATGATGGGTGAAGAGATTCCCTCTTTACCCACTTGCATTTAAAATGCGATTTTAATTTTATGGGCTTGGATACATGATATCACATGCGATGTGGTGGTTCAATAATTGAAGGAATCCATGTTTTAATTTTTGGTTCTCTTGCTTTAATGCCCATGCATGAAATTATATTATGATGTGATTATGGGAATGACATTCTAATAAATGGATGGATTGTTTATGTATGTGATACATGGGGTTATGGGTGGATGTGATGCTTCTCTCTCTTTCTCTCTCTCCCCCTTTCTTTTTTATAAAGAAATGTACTCCACCCCATGGGCAGCCCAAATGATGGGTTGATTTCTCCATGCGGGGTTTCTTTATTATTATGGAAAAGAAAGTGTATAGAATTTTTCTAGGTTTCCATTGTAATTTTAGAGGAGTTAGGACTCCCAGGGCATGTAGATGGTGATCCACATGTGGCGCTCAAAGCTTATGGAGATGCAAATCACCTACTTTGAAGACGTGATCGAGAGGAGGAGATGATCGAGGCGTGACATCCATGGCATGATAAATGCACCCAAAGTTATTAGTTTTATTTTTATTGGGAGGGTTCTTTAATTGCTTCTAATAAAAATGCCGTCATCCCATAATTACTTTTAATTAATGTTGATTAATTATGTTGTTTAAATCTATCCATGTATGTGAGAGTTAATTAATCCCTCTTTATTCACAATATATGTATGATATGGACTAGTCTTAATCGATATACATGTCCATGGCCTCCTATTGAAGATAAATGTAGAAAGTGTGTGACATGACCCCGCATAAGCTGACAGGACATTGTCAGGACCTCTGTCACACATTTATCTATATTTACCTCTATCTAGATACGTTAGGGTATGGATAGTGAGAGGGCACTGCGACAGTGGGCCATCTTTCATGATTCCATGATTCTAACTAATGCAATAGGTAAGTACATGACTTAGGTGTATGTCAACCGACAGGATCTGGACATGACACCTAGGTGGCCGAAAATATTGGAAGCCCATGAGGCAGACAGCTTAGTCCACACTACCATGGTGTGTATAATGACTCCCGACAGGGTAAGTTATGCATGCAAGGGTTGTAGATATCCAATTCATCTTTTGGGTTATGAGGGAAACCCAAATCATGAAAGACCATTGATGTGTGTGTACTCAATTTATTATTTTCAATGGTCATTAATTAGCATGTGGTTATTTACTTGTGCATATGTAGATTAATATACGATGGCTGCCATTAATTCCAACCTGTTGACACTCATTAGCGAATACAAACTTAATGGTACAAACTATGTTGATTGGTACCAGAGCATTAAGTTGCTCCTAACTACTGAAGGACTGTACACAGTTCTAGATGAACAAGTTCCTCCTCAACCCGACCCGAATGATTTTGAGGCAAATGAAGAGATGCAAGAGTTCATCATGAGGGATTCCAAGGCATCACTCTATATCCTAGGATCGTTAGAAAAGTCAGTTGTAGACTCAGTCAAGGATATACGCACTGCTGGGGGTAAAATGGATAAGCTTGCTGAATTGTTCAATAGGCAGTTGACACACGCACATTCTGATGCGGTGAGTCAAATCCATAACTCCAAGATGTCCCAAGGGACTCCAGTGATGGATCATGTAATGAAAATGATCAATCTGTTTGAAAAATTGGAATCCATGGGGACTGATTTTAGCTTGCGATACAAAACTGATGTGATCTTAGCGTCACTCATTTCTACCTAGGCACCTTTGAGGATGTCCTACAAGATGTCCGAGAAGGAGATGGAGCTCACCGAGCTTGCTAATGCACTGGTAGAGGCTGAAGCGTCCTTGAAAAAGGACAAGGCTGAGGTCAATGCAACTGAGGCAAAGCCTTCTTCAAATGGGAAGAAGAAGAAAAAGGGAAGTAAGGGCAAGACCCTGAAAGCCAAGGGTGGGAAGTCTGGCAATAAAGGCAAAGGCAAGTGCTTCTATTGCAAGAAGGAGGGTCACTGAAAAAGAAACTGTTGTACTTACCTGGTAACTTTGAAAGACAAGAAGCCGGATGAAACAGAGGCTGATAAAGAAGGTACATGTGATGTTCACGTTCTTTATGAGTCTAATTTATCTTTTGAACCGACTAATTCTTGGTTGGTGGATAGTGGATCCACTGTTCACATTTGCAATGATTTACAGGGGTTCAAGGAGACAAGGAACCTAGAAAGAAATGAAGTGCGTCTTCGGATGGGCACTGGAGCTGAGACCATGGCGTTGGCTGAGTGAACTTTATTTTAAATTTTAGTTCTGCTAGTTTAGTTTTAAAGGATTGCTATTATGTACCCTCTTTCAAGAGGAAGATAATTTCAGTTTCAAAACTTGTTTTGGACGGATATAGTTTTTTCTTTAATTCTAAATTGATTATTCGTTTTAATAATTCCTTTGTGGCATCCGGATATATGCAAAGTGGTTTGTATTTTCTAGATTGCCCTATTAGAACGAATGTTGTTTCAAATGTTGATTTGAAACGGAAAGCAGCTCCGGTGAACTCAACATATCTGTGGCATCTAAGATTGGGTCACATTAATGTGGACCGAATCAGTAGATTGGTGAGCGATGGGCCCTTAGAGAGTCTGAGGGTGGAACCATTCCCCTCATGCCTTCAGGGCAAAATGACCAAGAAACCCTTTAGCAATAAAGGTGCTAGAGCCACAGATTTGTTGGAGTTGATACACACTGACGTGTGTGGACCCATAAACATACAAATAAGATATGGGTATGAGTACTTTATCGCGTTCATCGATGATTACTCTAGATATGGTTACATATACTTGATGCATAGGAAATCGGAAGCCTTTGATAAATTCAAAGAATTCCAAGCCGAGGTCGAAAGACAGTTCGATAAACGTGTCAAGTCCTTACGATCAGATCGTGGAGGGGAGTATCTATCGGATGAGTTTAAAGAACATCTCATATCCCAACGGATAGTTAGTCAGCTAACTAATCCAGGCACACCACAATAAAATGGTGTATCCGAACGACGTAATCGGACCCTATTGGATATGGTCAGGACGATGCTCACTTATAGTGAGCTGCCTCTTTCTTTCTGGGGGTACGCTTTAGAGACGGCGATATATATCTTGAATAGGGTTCCATCTAAGTTTGTAGCCAAGACACCCTTAAAGTTGTGGAAAGGGCGAAAGCCCAGTATTCAACACCTTAGGGTATGGGGTTGCATAGCACATGTGCGAAAGCAACAGACAGACAAGTTAGAATCCAGGACTTCGAGATGCTATTTCTTAGGCTACCCCAAAGGCACGATAGGCTATTATTTCTATGTCCCAGTTGACCAAAAGGTCATTGTAAGTAAACATGTCACATTTTTTGAGGAAGAAATGATGACCCAGAGGTCCGAACCAGTAGTCATAAAAGAGCTATCAGATGGCTCAAAAACGTCACTTCCAGAAGTGAGACCAATTGACATACCCGCTGAAATACCAACACCTAAGGAACCTCGACGCAGTGGGAGGACTATTAGACCACCCACCAGGCTAACTCTTCTAACCGAAGAGGAAACAGTGGAAGAGTTCCACATGGTATCGGTTGAATCGGATGATGATCCGATGACATACTCTGAGGCTCTAAAGGATGTTGATGCCGCTAGGTGGCTGGAAGCAATGCGCTCTGAAATCGATTCGATGCATTCCAACAAAGTCTGGACTCTAGTCGATCCACCACTTGGCGTCAAGCCAATTGGATGTAAATGAATCTTCAAGAGGAAGAAGGGCGCAGATGGAAAGGTCGAGAGATTCAAAGCGAGTGAGGTTCCAAGAATACAGAAACTTTCAGTGGCAAAGGGTTATACCCAAAAGAGGGTATAGACTATGAGGAAACCTTTTCACCAGGTAAGACGAGATGATGAAATCCATCAGATTTTATTGGCTATCGCAAAGACACTTTGATTATGAGATCCGCGAGATAGATGTGCGATCGCATTTCTAAATGGGTTCCTTCAAGAGGAAATCTACATGGAACAGCCGAGGGGTTCGCTTCCTTGGAGGAAGAAAGAAAGGTGTGCAAATTACAGAGGTCCATTTATGGGCTGAAGTAGGCTTCGAGGAGCTGGAACATCAGGTTTGATCAATCAATCAAATCATTTGGTTTTGATCAAAACATGGATGAACCATGCGTTTACAAGAAGATCAGTGGGAGGACAGTATGTTTTCTTGTTTTATACGTAGATGACATATTGCTGATTGGTAACGATGTAGGATTCCTTTCATCAAGAAAAAGGGTTATCCACAACGCTTTCGATGAAAGACCTTGGTGAAGCTAGCTATATCCTTGGGATCAAACTCGTAAGAGATCGCTGAAAAAGGATGCTAGGCTTGTCACAGCTACCTATATAGACAAAGTCCTGGCCGATTTAGTATGGAGAACTCCAAGAGGGGAAGTGTTCCCTTCGACATGGAGTCGAGTCTTTCCGGATCTCAATGTCCTCGCCTCGATAGACATTGAAGAGATGAAGAGGATTCCCTATGCCTCAAGAGTAGGGAGTCTTATGTACACCATGTTGTGTACGAGGTCGAATATTTGCTATGCAGTAGGCATGGTAAGTCGTTATCAATCTAACCCTGGACACGAGCATTGGAGTGCTATCAAGAATATCCTCAAGTACTTGAGAAGGACTAAGGAATATTTCTTGGTTTTTGGATCTGATCAATTGTCAGTATTGGGGTACACAGATTCAGATTTCCAAACTGACAAGGATGACAGAAAATCCACGTCCGAGATGGTATATCTAATGGGTGGAGGTGCCATTGTGTGGCGGAGTGCGAAACAAAAGTCTACAGCCGATTCTACTACCGAAGCAGAATACCTTGCAGCTTGTGATGCAGCAAAAGAAGGTGTTTGGCTGAGAAAATTCCTATCATATTTGGAGGTAGTCCCTGATCTTGTCAAGGGCTCTATTCCCCTGTTATGTGACAACAGAGGGGCCATTGCACAAGCTAAGGAGCCTAGGGCTCATCAGAGGAACAAGCACGTGCAGCGGAAGTATCACCTCATCAGAGAGATTATCCAGCAGGGTGACGTGAGTATCTCCAAAGTGGACACAACTGAAAATGTGTCTGATGCCATGACAAAGGGTTTGTCACCAGGAGTGTTTGAGAAACAAATGGAGGGCATGGGTTTAAAATGTATGGGGAATTGGTTTTGATGTACAAGGGGGAGATTGTTGGACAAGTGTGTGTCCATCAAACCCGGTTCAATCCGGTTCAACCCGGTTCACCTTTGTATTGAACATGTATACATTTTAGTTTAATATTGTCACATGCGATATAAACTTTTTGAGCATTATGTGTCCGTAAGTTATACTTAAAATGGTAGTCACGACTAGGGTTTGGGCTGGGCACCCTTATCATATGGTGGTCGCATTGGGTATGCCTAGACATGTGATGTCAGGGTACGAATGCGAGTGCTCACATGTTTGATGTGTACATTGGCAAAGAATCTACTTTGTCGATTCCCTCATGTATTATTGCCAGATGTAGGAAGGGATAGACATGTGTCACCGACACCCTGTACCTGAGGGAACCCTGTCACTGCAAAGTGTGATCGCATTCTTTGGTTCATCAATGACTGAGACTCAAACGAGTCAAAGCCGGTGTTCTGGGAATGCGTGAACACTTTGTGAGTGAAGGAGTTATCCAACACGGTCACCACTGCCCGATTGGGGAACACCAAGATAGAGACTGTCTGTGCATGGTTGGATCAGAATCTGGATCCAGTACCGTTTTGGAAATGGTTTTGCAAAATTTATTTTACATAAAATGATACATTATTTATAGTTATTTCAAATAAAGTATTTTATCGAGTTTTGCGGGACCCGATCGGATGCACAGATGCTCTTATATGGACATGTACTATGGATTGGGGTTTGACAATACATGTGTACATGCCCTAGATTCCATAATGATGGTGTTGATTAGTGGGGGGGTTGTATATGATAAATTGTTATCATATATGGAGTTATTTAGAATTTGCTAATTTAATTAGCTCTTTATTTAATTAATGGATTTGATGCTAATTGTAATTATCCATTAATAATTAAATAAAGAATCTAATTAATACTTTTCCTATTAGATTCTGCTTCTTTACCTGTGTAGCACTTTGAGTTTAAACAGAACTGCCAGACTGAGAGAGAGAGAGTCAGACTCTCACTAGGGCTCTATTAAATCTATCTAGGATTTAATTAAGCCCTATTATTATAAATAGGGGACCATAAAACGCAGAAGGGAGAAGCTCTCCACGTTTTTGGAGCAGACACTCTCTCTCCTACATTTTTGGTTTCTCTCTCTGCCTCTTATGATCTCTCTTCTTCTTCTTGCTTCTCTCACCTGTGTTTGAGAGTTGGGGTTTATGAAACCCTAGATATGTGCTGAGGAGTTTGAGGGCATCTGGGATTGGCGTGTAGAACCTTGGTAGCACCATTGGAGGTTCAGATCTGTTTGCTTGGAGTGCTCACTGGAGGAAGAACCACTGTCTATTGGAGGAGCAACACTTGAGGCTCACCAGGTTAGCAGTTCTTTATTAATTCCTTCTGTTCATTGATTATTAATATTTATGGGATGCGAAAGAAACTCGAATCGATTAATTTTCGTTGCGCATTCGAGTATGGGATGGATCCCTCTTGCCATGTGATGGACTAGAGACGAATTTCTCCGTCCCTATTGTGATAATTAATTTTATGGGATGCAATAGGGAAGGAGAAACCCTAATAGGGATGCACCAGGGTTCCCATGGGAAACCATGGGACACCCTAAAACTAAAATGGGGCACCATGGGATAACCCAGGGCGTGCAATACCCTAATTGGTTTATAATTGGTTTCCCTACGAAACCATGGTTTGATCCCTGGACCGTTGTTTGACCAACAGTTTCATTACAACAATCCTTGTGTTGCAACAAACTGTATATTCCGTTGTTGAAGAGCATCTCCAGTAGCAAATCTTGATGCATAGATCTCCATAAAAAATGTTGATTCTTTGGTAAGGTTTTAGAGTAGTAGATCTTCTGCCATACATCACCTAGTATACATGACCAAAAATGGGACCAAGATGAAGATGCTACCAAGATTCTATCAGCCATTATATTAAATCGGATTTAAGCATATGGTAAGTAATTTGCACTAAAAAAAACTCTATTCTTTGAACCCCTCCATTCTAGCTTGTTCGATATAGGAAAGAGTGGAAGTTGTATCTTCAAAATATTTTCTACATCAGAAAACGAGAATAGAGATTGCAATAAATGAGTGTCCCATGTTCGGCTGTCTTGGTCTATTAAATCAGCCACCATATGAATATTGCAAGATGTTGGGAAAACACTCCCTCCATCCATGATTATTTTGATGATAACAAATGCATTGGTATAAACCATTGTGTATCATTATGTCAACAGTAGGATTGATGATAGAATAAAGGAGAACAAGCCAAGACTTGAAGGACATAGTACAAATGCTGAATACAAAAGTCCAACACAAAACTTGGACGAAACAAGACTTTGAAGACACCTCTCCATTCTTACAAGAGAATAATTGAAGAAAGAAGATTGAATATTGAAGAACATCACTTGAAGAAATCAAATTGAAGACCTACATGAAGATGCTTGTATGCACATACACAGACACACACACTTGCATACTTATAATTGCATTTGTATAATATTAATGAAATTGTATTTGCATCATGTAGAGACCTTAGGAGGTTGTCATATGAACCCACTTGACCTTAGAATAAGTTGGGAAAAGGTTGAAACAAAACCCCACAAAACCCCATAATCAAAAAGGTCAGAAACAAGCCAAACAGGGGAACTGGACTGTGATCCGGTCGATCGGATCATTGGCCATTTCATCCGGATGCGGGTAGCTAGGGATGTAAACGGATCGAATTCGGTTGGATAGTGGCATTATCATATTTGTATCCGATTATATTTGGACGGATTCGGATAATTTTCGGATAGTGATTTTTTGAATACAGGCTCTCCTAAATGGATATGAATACGGATCGAATACGATTTTTCGACTATCCGTTGACATATTTACCGTTTTTATGATGAGGGTTAGGGTTGAGACTTGAGAGTTCAGTAACTACCCTTTCTTCTACTCTTCTTAGTCTTTTATTCTCTTACATTTTTTACTTTTGATTTTTTAATAGATATGTAATTCCATGTATCACATTACATAAAACAATATATATAAGCCAATAGCAAATTTAGAAAAAGAATCACATTATCTTAACTTATAAATTCATAAAAATAAGATAACAAAATCCAATAAGGTAACTTAAAAGGATAGACAAACACAAAGTTATATTTTAGATATTTTATTAACGTCGGACTACTAAACGAATCGGATAATAATCGATCGGATAGGGGGATTATCATATTCATATCCGATTAGTTTCGGATGGATTCGGATTCTCCTAAACGGATACGAACGCGGATCAAATATGGATTTACGAATATCCATTTACATCCCTATGAGCAGCAGCATCACGGGAGCGTTCCCATGGATTGATCGGGTTGACTGGACATCGACCAGATGAACCAGTAACTCTCCAACGGCTCTTTCCAATGGCTATATTCTTCCAACGGACATGATCCGGTCGACCGGATCAAAGTTCAAGCCAACTAGATGGACAAAAAATTAGCCATTTTATCTTCATTTTATGTCCGTTAAGACTCAAACTCCACCCATGTTTTGCTATAAATAGAGCATCGAAATGACTCTAACGGCAACCATTGAACACACAATATACACATCCAATTGTGATCATTTGAAGAGAGTTTCAAATCTTTATTGAGAGCATTTTTAGTGTTGAGCTCAAAGCTCCAATTTATTGTTCTTCTCCAAGAACTCAAGCTCTCTATTCTCCACATCTTCTCCAAGTTATATTATTAAGCGAAGTGCATTGGGAGATCAAAGGTGCGTCATTATTATCTTCATCATTCATATCGTTGTGCACCATCACTCAACGGGCAAAGTGTCACTACTCTTTGGTAGATATTTATACCCCAACTCCTTATTGTATTTGTTTATGCTTTTGATTTGAGAAAGCATTAGTGTATTCATCTAGACTGTACTTAGATTAATACAAAGGATCCTCATATCCTTAAAAGATTAGGATCCTCTTATCATGTGAAAAAGATTGTAAAAGTGTTTTTCCCACCTATTGTATTGAAAGGAAGTGACTAGTAAAATTCTCTCAAGGTTGAGAGGAGTGGATGTAGGCTGGGTTAATCGAACCACTATAAATCTCGTGTCTTTGCATCTTGAACATTTTACTTTGTTCACTTTATCTTAAATCAAAAGAATTGTAAAAAGACCTGATTTTCACTAGTGATAACCTATTCACCCCCCTCTAGGTTATCCAACACAAGAGTTTGGGCATTGTGTAGAGATCTTAAAATCTCCATTTTTAGGAATCCATCTATCATTTCATATATCAACTAAGAGACCATCACCAATATGCCAAACTAGTCCTTTTTATGGACACAGACTCCTTCCAAAATACTTTTCCACCCCCAACTTGGCTGGTTACCCACCTTAGCACCAAGTAAAGAAAGGTTGGGATATAGATAGACTTCAAGAAACGAAACAGCAAACACTTCTCATCAGTCCATAACAGCCAAGCAATTTTGCATAATAGAGAACTGTTACAACAAGAAGAATCTCAATTGCCCAACCCTCATTTGTCTTTGGATTGCCATAAACCCATGAAATCCAATGCATCCTTGCTTTTCCATTCTTATCTCCCCAAAAGAAGTTTGTTGTCACTTGTCGCAGATGGTTATGATTTGAGGCGGGTAGTTTCAAATGCAAACAAGCATAGTTGGACATAGAAAAACCACCGACTTTAGCAAAACCTCCTTCCCTACATGGGAGAGAAACTTGGATTTCCAACCTTGGAGTTTATTGTCCACTCTTATTACAATATCTCGAAAGAGTAAGGATTTTGAGACCTCCAAATCCACCGGTAATCCAAGATACTTCTTAGGGCCTGAACCATATAGAATATTCAATATCCTGAAGAACCATTTTTTCCACTTAATATGTGTATTTGGTGAAAAAGTTTGACATGATTTTTGTAGATTTATGGTTTGTCCTGATGCTTTGCAATATGTTAATAAGCAGTTTCTCAATACACAAACTTCCTCAAACTTTACTTTTGAAAAAAATAAGGTTGTCATCTGTAAAATGTAAGTGTAATAGGAAGAGTCATGTTTCTCACTCTAACTGCTTGGACATCACTATTGGCTTCATGTCTCATAAAAATGCAACTCAAAGGATGAGAACATATAATAAATAAAACTTGAGATAAAGGACAACCCTGTCTCACACCACATGTTGGTATTATGTTTCCACAGAAAGCATCATTAAAAGAATACCATAAAAAACCGTGGTGAGACATGCCATAACCATCTTGACCCAATGCAAACTAAAACTCAATTTCAATAACATAGGTTGAATTAAGCTCCATTCAAGCCTATCATAGGCTTTCTTCATGTCTAGTATCAGGCCACAAATCTTTTTTTCTCTTTCTTCTTCTTCTTGATGTAATGGAAGAATTCATATGCAATAAACACATAATCTGAGATAGATATGTTAGGGATAAAACCTGACTGAAAAAGAATGGATTTGATGAGTCCAAAGATAATTTAGATGGTTTGACTAAGCAACGGTTTAGTCTCTATATTATCCTAACTTTTTCGTTCTTCAATGGCTTCCTCTCTCTTTGCTCCTCAAGCGAGCATCAATCAGGTTCTCATACAAGAACCATTCTTGTTCGCTGTAACCGCACAGATGGAATCCAATTAAGTGAGTGGATTAGGCCCAACCCGACCCTAATTGACTCTGAATTGGACCCTGAATTACATGTCATAGCAAATTATAATTGTAATTATTAAGAGATATAATGATATATAAATTATAATTGTAATTATATATATAAATATGTTCAAGCTTTGGTCTGCCATTTATGATGGGTGCACAAAGGGCATGAGGAAAGGCACACGAGCTCTTTGGAAACCTGTATACATGATCTGATTTGATAGGCTGCCTATAGAAATACTTGATCGACCGCATAAAAATTTATTCTCGTGTGTAGCACGTGGGGCCATGTCTCTCGAACAATCATAGTACAGTCACTCATCTAATATCAAATCAATCGGTAGATCTAAATATGCACTTCTCCCTTTTATTCCAATACTCATTCATCCATGAATTTCTTTCCCACTACCCCACTTTTTGTAATAGAAAGTTTCATCTCCCGCTGAAATTCTGTGATTCACTAGAACATCCAGGTATAAAGTTAAAGAGAAGAACTAACTCGACTAGAGGCAATGCTAATTGAGGGTATTCAATAGTAGGACAGAAAATAGCCGTAAAATGACAATATGAATCTATTGTCTGAGATTTCCTCCGAATCCCCAACTAGAGATGGAATTCCAGTACCTAAACAACTCCATTGAGAGCTCTGTGACCGGTTTGAGGGAGGTCCACCAATTATTGATAGGCCATTCCCCCCCCCCCCCAACCCCCACTTTTATGCGTCTCTTGATTCCTCATTCCACTAATCCGTTGTTACTCGGAGTCAAACTTTTTTTTGAAAAGAAAACTTTTCCCTTATTAGCTGGAGTACAAGTGTTCCAGTTGATCTTTAGTAAAAGCGGATTAAGTCAAAAAACATTTTTTGAATCGAAAAGTCTCAATGTCGTCGTTGAGAGAGTCGCTTTGCGAGCCCAGATTCTTGAAGTGCCTCAAAGATTAGTGCTCCAAGTGGATAGGTTTCCCTCAAAGCCAGTATCTCTGAGGCTTGCAAGTTTCAGAAAATCCACAAAATCTGCAACAACTCTAAAATCCAGAATACCACCTCCAGCTTTTTCATATGGACCAAAAAGAATGTTTAAATCCCCTCCAATGATTTTTAAATCCCCTCCAATGATCCAAGGGAGATGCAAGCCTAAGCAATCTAAATGAATTGATCCCATATAGGTCTTCTATCCCTTTTCTTGCATTTAGCATAAAGCACTGAAAAGATGCACTCCAAACCACTATTAGGAAAATGAATGGAAGTGATAATAGATTGATCACAATGAGAGACATGGTTGAGCAAAATAGATTGATTCCACATCAGCCATATATATTATAAATATATGCATTGTAATTAATACAAGGTCGGACTCAGCCTAGGCCTGGACCGGCCCTGCCAGAGCTAGGAAAAAGTAGAACCCAAGCCCGCCCTACAGGCTGAAAAACCAGGCCGAGACCCTATCTGGGCTTAGGGCGGGCTAGGATTTGCCGGCCAAATTGACACCCCTAAGAAGAACTCATCAAAATGGATGAATCCACAAGGAACTAAAACTAAGGGTGTTAATCGGTTCGGTTTCAATGTAATCGGTTCGATGCAAGACTTTTTAGGTGAAACCAAAACCGAAACGTTTATTAAACGGTTTCAGTTAGTGAAACCAAAATCATTTAGTAAACAGTTTCGGTTTCTCAATTTTTAAACGTTTCAGTGCATCAGTTTTTAAACGTTTTTAGATACTCGGTTTGTCTATTATACTAATGTATTTGAATGAATTCAACCCAATTATTTTATTACAAATTTCACATATAAAGTTCGACTAATCCATGTTTGACTCTCATTGTTTTTAAATTTAGTAGCAACCTATTGTATGAAGGCACTAATGATTAATTATTGTTATTACATATTACTAATATTTATTTCGGTTTAAACAGTTTCTTAAACGGTTTATCATTAGTTTAAACGGTTCAATTCGGTTTAAACCATTTAACTAAGGCTCTCTTTGGTATGCTTTTTATTTTTGATTTTTGCCTATTTAACAAAAATCATTTGTGAAAACCATTTTTGGTCAAAACATAAAAGTTGTTTGGTAACCACTACATAGAATAGATTGTAAACAAAGAAATATGTTTGGCACACCTATGTGCATAATAGTTTTTTGAAGTGGGTGGGTGGAGAGATGCCACCTTTACCCATCTTCCTTCTCAAAGCATAAGGGGAGTAACAATAAGTTTGATGGGATGGTGTATCTGTACCAGGGAAAGGGTGGGGAAGGAGTATCGATGTGGATATCAGCTTGGAAGCTCAGGCCATGGAGAATTTGGAGAAAGATAAAGAGTTCCTCATGGAGCAGCAGTTCTAGTCTCTGTTTATTCTTGACTCAAATGAGTATAATTTGTTGTAGGTTGTGCTTGTGTGAAAGGTTCTTCTGGCTCTTCAGACTTCTTCAGTGTCTGGAATGGTCTCCGTGACCATTCTGGCCGATTGCTCGCATCAACTTCATCTTCTTCTTCCCCTATGGTGACCGAACCTCATGGCCTTCATCTCCTCCTACTCCGGTAAGGGAAGCTCTGACCTAACCTATCTCCTTCCCCTGTTCTCTGTTAATGGCGATCGAGAGCCCCACCTCCTTACTCTCTTCTATTTTTCCTTCGAAAAAAATCCCTAAGTACAAGGTACTATCATATTCTCTGATATCTTCTTTCTTCTCTGTTCCTCAATCTTGGCCACATCCCTATGCTCTCACCATATCATCTTTTTTCTTCCTTAATTCATCTTCCTTCTCTCATCCACCCAATATCTAACGAAGCTCTAACCCACATCGTTTTTTAATCCCCAATATTAGGTGCATTTAACTCCTGAAATCATGATTGTAGCATCCCCATGTCTGGATTAAGGATTATGTGAGGGGTGTCTCGAGTTCCATAATGGAAGCTAAAGCAACCCCCATGTCTCTTCCAAGTTAAATTGTCGTATATAGGGTATTTAATCGAGTTAGGATTTTAATCTAACCGTTTCTAGTCGACGATAAGGAGTTTGAAGGTTTTTATTTGATTCTTGATGAAACGAAAGATTGCTGATATAATCTTTGGAGATCAGATGCCAAACCTTAATCCTGAAAACCAGCAAAGCCGTTTGGGAAGATGATTACCTTGGGGTCTTCAACCTTTGATCCCGTTGCCTGACTGAGTTCTTCTTCGTCTTCTTCTTCCCCTCCTGTGATTTTTTCTTCTTTATTTCCTTTCGTAAAAGAAGAAGGATCTATGGTTACAAGTTTAATTTCTAATTCAGATCTAAACTTTCTTCTTTGCTTCAATTTGTTTTCTTCATATTTTCAGCAAACAAGAGATAAAACAAACTGAATCTATTGCAGGAAAATAAGAAGATGACGGGGTGGGTAGAGTTCTAGGAAAAATAAGAAGAATGGGAAGTCGCGGTGCAACCCAATCCTTGTTTTTCAAGCTTTTAATCCTTACTTTTTTTGAATCTAAATATCTAAATAATACGAAATTCACTCTTGACAGTAATATATGTTGTATATGTACATTTATGAAAATTCTAGATGTAAAAATATGCGGAATTCACCCATGAAAGGGTATATAAGATATAAGAATAGGTGGAAATCAATATGCTACGGTCGAAGGAAGAAGAAGATGAGGGGGCGGGTGGAGTTGCAGGAAAACTAAGAAGAATGGGAAGTGACGCTGGGGGAGGAGGAGAAGAAGAAGAAGAAGAAAAAGAAGAAATTGGGAGGAGGAGAGTCGATAGTTCTAATTCAACAAGAAAATGACGTTATTACCTTTCGATTTTGGGACCTATGAGCACGTGCTCATTAAAGTCCCCGCATAATTGGTTGAAAGTGATTTTCAACCAAAAACCATAAACACCTACCTTTCAATCTATTTTTTATTTTTGGTTTTTTTCAATCTTTTTTAAAAGAAACAGGCTCCATAATGATACCAAACACAACCAAAAATGTTTTTTGAGGCAAAAATAAAAAATAAAAACTATACCAAAGATAGCCTAAATGATCTCACTTTTTTAAACCAAAATTGAACCATTTATTAAACGGTTTCATGGTTTCAATGTAAACGGCTCGGTTCGGTTTCGATCTGATTTTGACACCCCTCTCCTCAATTGCTGATCAAAGATAAACACAAGAAGAAACTGCAATATCTTCCCATGACAAAGACAATGTAGTCACACGGAACCCAACATGAGGAACATGAGAGAGTAGGATTTTCAAGAGAGTGTACATTCTCTTCTTCCCTTTTTCTTTGTCCCCACCAAAGTTTTTAATCCCAGGATCGGTCTCGGGATCGATCAAGGCCGAAACCGATCTGATATCGATCCAGATCAGTCAAAATCGGTCTGGATCGTTTAAAATTTGCAAAAAACTTGATTTTGTTGGAAAGGTCCTAGAATCGGCTAGTATCAGTCAGAAAAATATTAAAATATTAAGAAAATTTAAAAAAGAATGTAAAAAAAATGGTAATCACGCCTAATCCCTAATTTGAGCTTGTCTAATCCCTATTTTCATGTTGAGCTTACATGTCCGTCTCCTCAACCTCATCCACTATAGCCATTAAGTAAAAAAAAACTCACGTATAATTCCTAGTGAAAAACATGATAAGATCCCTTCGTTTAATCTAGCGGATTAAAGGCTCTAAATTGGAAAATCTGGATCCCTAACCACCTTAAGAAGATAAATGTTTAAAATGAATAAAACATTCCCTTAATCAATTCCCCAGTCAAAACCATAAGATTCCCCATTTTTTCTCCCGGATTTAGGCTCCCAAATCTGTGAATTGGGATTTAAAGGCTCAAACAAGGTTCCTAATCTCGTAATCCCCCATTTTCACACGCGGATTTGAGGCTAAATCTCTAAATAACGGTAAGATCAATTTTTTTATATAGAATGAGATATTCATTAATCAATTCTTGATCAAAAACAGTAAGATCCCCCTTTTTTCTCGCAGACTTGAAACTTCAAATCCCTGAATCTCGGCTTGAAAAGCTTGGGATGAAGAAAAAATATGGGTTTTAAACCCCAAAAAATGACAAGTATCGGATCGAATCGACCGATCCAGGGGATGATCCGGTAAAATCTTGCCATATCGGTCTGATCTTGGGATCGGCCTCGACTGATACCGATCCAATACGGCTGATTTTGGCCGATCCGATCCGAGATTACGAACCATGGTCCCCACTCACTCATGGCAACAAGGGAAGAAAATCTTGACGTCAGTAGGAGAGAAGAAAAAAGATCTGCACATGCTAACTCATAACCGCTTGAGCCTTTTACATAAATTTTTTTTTTTTTTTTTTTTGGTAAACAAGTATGAATTTATTAGGATAAAACATGGCGGGGAAAATGAACACATCTCACGCAACCATGGAGTGAAAATGGGCCAATCAGTCGTGCATATTAACGACAGTGCCTTCCTAGTCAAGGAGTCAGCCACGCTGTTAACCGCTCTAGCCTTTTATAGAAAAAAATTGAAACGAGAAAAACGAGTGAAAGTTTGCATAACAACCAAAGATATTGACCTAATAGGAAGTTTTTATACCAGTATAGTTCAGTTGGGGTATGATGTCTACTGTTCTGTTGCTTGGTTTGTGGGTTGATTCTAATGGACCATTAAGACATAGATAAGATCTGTTGGGGGTAACGATATCTTGTACTTCTGGATATTTCAGTAAAATTCATGTATAAGATTTAGCTATAAATATGTAGTGAGGGTTTTTTCTCTATAACAAATTTTAAGAGAGGTGTGAGGACGAGCAACTATAACGACATAAATCCTTGTGTTCATTGTTTGTGATTGTTGTTTACGAAGATGAGTACACGGAAGTGATAGAAGATGCATTTACGTACAGCAATGAAATAAAATGGAGCTGTTCCTTGTGAGGTATCTGCTGGAAATCTCTTTCGTTTGTATTTGGTAAAAGGTAGGCTAAAAGTCTTGAAAATAGTTATTTCTTAACCAAAATGAAAGCTATGGTAATAAATAGAAATTGAAGAAAGCAGACTTCTTTTGAACCAATTAAAGAAGAGATTTGTTACAGTTTTGAGATATATAGATAGAAATTTTAATGGAATATTATAGAGATATGATTTTGGAGATTTGTTAGGAAATAATAGAAGGGGTAAGTGGGTTGCCTTTATAGAATCAACATTTACTAAATGAGTTATATGGTTGAGATAGTGCCCCAAAATTTGATATGAAAACAACAATTCTAGGAATGTTCACACATGGCTCAAACTAGTGAACCACATGATGATAAGCTATGCAAGCAATGGACCTGGCTCCGGTGCAGCTGCATGTGCAACGCCAGACTCAAGGCCTGAGCTTTGACCGCCTTACCCCTACCTAAGCGCCTTGGCCCAGCAGGAGTAAGCCGGTCAAAGCGCAGCGCCTTGAGTCTGGCGTTGCACATGCAGCTCGGCTGCCCTAATGCACAGGATCTTTTTCGATAAACAATTCATAGAAGAAAGGTTTTCTATACAACAAGGACATACATTACTTTATGAGAAAAAGAATTCTTTTTGGGAGCTTGATTTATATGTCGGCGTCAGACACAAGATGGGATAAAATGACCACCCCACCCCTATGAAAAGTGGCCCTGTGCTGACACATAGGTCACATTCCAGGATAAAAAACTCTTTCCCTTACTTTATTGAATGTTTTCTTCTATGGAATTAATAATTTTGTAATTTTGACCCCCTCAATTGCATTGGTAGGCTGGATTGAGGTATTGGTGTCAGATCGTAATTGGTATTGGTCGAGGCCAATATCAAAATCCGAAAGATCTTGGATTAGGTATCAATATCGGGTCAGAGGTAAAATCATAAAAAAATCTCATTTTTTTAATGAAAAATAGAGATAAAATTGATTGATTCGGTACGATATCATTAGAGATCGATACCCATTCCGATACCGAGATCTCAATCCTTGATTGGTGGGCGGTGGGCGGCACTTTTTTTTTTTTTCATACAAAGACTATATCCCCAGAATCCATAACCCTCCAGCCCAAAGCCCCACATTGGATAGTATTCAATCTTTTGGTTTCCACTATCAACTTATCAAGACTTTACCACCATGCCAAGGGTCATATCTGTTGGGTGGCGTTCCTCCTCACGTGTGGAAGGGGATCCACTTAATTAATTTTGTGAAGGCGATTTTGAAAACTGACCTTCATTCCATCTTTTCTTTCAATCTCATTTCCCAATCTCTCACGTTTTTCTCAGTCTCTCCTTTCTCTCAATCTAATATAAAAGGCTGAGGCGGTGAGAGACAAAAACACTTCTCTCTCAAAAACACTTCTCTCTCATTTTTCCTGTTTTTATTTGTTTCCAAAACCCATATCACTGCATCGCGTACGAGCCGAGATCAAGCTTCTGTGAGAACAAATATCCGAAGGAAGGAAAGATTGAAGAAAAATAGTAAGGTTCTCTTGGGTGCTTGATATTCAGGTTATGGTGTGTGGCGGCATGGCAGCGATCTTTTGATTCAGGGAACTAGGAAAGGTATGGTTCTTTCTGTTTTGTCATTGCCAGTATTAAGGTGAGAGTGTTATTGTTCTTGTGTATCCACCTTGTTATTTGACGAGTTATTTTGTAATCCAAGAATAGGGTGTTTGGTTATTTCTCTTGAAGTTTTGGTAACCTCTAGTATTGATTAGAGAGAAGAATTGTAACCCCATTATTATTTGTATAGTGGAAGTTTTACCTGGACTAAGTCCCGTGGTTTTTTCCTTTCGCCTTGAGAGGGTTTTCCACATTAAAATTGGTGTGTGTTTTTGTGGTTTGGATTGATTTGTTTCGTTGTGTTATTACTCTGCACATATTTGGTTATCGTTGTGGATCTTCATTAACTTGCACACAGGTGGTAATTGGGTTATTTTACCTAATAATATCCTTTAAAATTAATACGATATGATACTGATACAGATCAGCACGTATCAAACAAGTTTACCCATGATTTTCCTAAAAAATTGGGGTTTTTTTTACTATTCTACCCCTAAACCATATCCGTTTCAACGAAGCTAGCGATACCGATATGGGTGATCCGATACACATATACCTCAAACCATGAAGAGATCATATAAGTAGGACTGTAAATGGATAACCGAAAATCTGAATTCGATCCGCATCCGTATCCGTTTAGGGGCATCCGTATTCGATTAGAGATATCCGGAAAAAAATCTGAATACTCCGACAAAAATCCGAATCCAAATACTTAATTATAAAAAATTAAGTAAATAAAGATCTTGAGGGTTTTTGAAGATTCAACAGGTTCTAGAATATGAGGATAAGAGAATCATGATCTAAAACTATGGATTGAGAGTGAATTGTATCCACTAGGGGGAGGAAGGTTTGGGTTACACAAAGCAGAGGTGTAAACGGATGGTCGAAAATCCGAATTCGATCTGCATCCAAATCTGTTTAGAGGTGTCCGTATTCGGCCAAAAAATATCCGAATCCGATTACATCCGATCCGTATCCGAGCTGAATCCGATTCGTTTAGAGGCATACATATAAGGTCATTTTAGTCTATTTAGCAGCACTTTTTGGTAGTTTTTCTGTAGAGTTCACCTTCAATTGATTTCCAATTGCCTTTAAAGCTTCAAGTCAAACTTAACTCCCTAACTGTCCCATTTGCAATTCCACATGTAAAATCACCATTACAAATACACTACAGATGTAGCCAAGGCTCATATAGTGTTAATTCATGCATTTCTTTGCTCTTTTCCACCGTCAAACCCTTACTTTTTCAACATTTGAACATCAAGGAAACATAAATGGAAGCAGAAATCTCTATGCATCAACAAAGAAAGCCCTCCAAGGGTGGATGGAGATCAGCCATCTTCATCATCTGTAAGTCTGAAACTTCTTTTAAATATTTTTTGTTTTTGTTTTAGGTTTCTGAAGATCTAATTAATATGTTGTTCTATAGGGGTTGAAGTTGCAGAGAGGTTTGCTTATTATGGTATGTCAGGAAACCTCATCACCTACCTAACTAATGTCCTGAAGGAGCCCACAGCAACGGCAGCCAAGAACGTCAACATCTGGTCTGGCATCGCCACTCTCCTTCCTTTAGTAGGAGCTTTCATGGCCGATTCCTACTTGGGTCGTTTCAACACCATACTCTTCTCTTCCTTCATTTATATCAAGGTGATTTCACTGATTTGGAAAATATTCTGCGAGTGTTTTTTCCTTGGTAGAAATTAAAATAAAATAAGCAACAAAATACTATGCCTAATTGAGGGTATAGTTCTAAAACTCGTCTCGACTCGGCAAGATCTCGGCTCTCGTCTCGGTTTTTTGAGAAACCGAGATGAGATGGCATACGGTACATAAAAGTGCAATATCTCACCGAAATCTCGGCGAGATCTCGGGTTGACCCATGGAAATGACCCTTCTACTATGTATTTACTTACCTAACTCGACAGAACTCGACATATCTCGACGAGATCTTAGTTCTCGGATTGATCCATGGAAATGACCAATTTACTTTGTCTTTATTTACCTCACTTGACAAAACTCTTATATGCTTGCTATGGAACACTATATGCAACATTACAGCAACACTATGTCATGGGATGACTATGTGACACTAGCGGGGACTGAATACTTGATTCAAAGTCATTTTATGTGATGATAGTTGTAACACTGTTAAATAGTTTGATATATCACTTTAACATTTTTTATTCTTATTTAAGTTGTTTAGCTATTAAATGAATATTTTGCTTGCTTTCTATTACTAAATTATGTGTAGAGTAGGGTATTTTAGTACATCATCACCTACCAACCTATGGTCCGAATTGAAACTCATATTTAGACTTTGTTTTTGCAAAATCTGATAATGTCATTGTGTTTAAATAACCTAAAATAGACTGTATACCAAATTTCAGACCCAAACTAAGTATAAAACCCACCGAGTTGAGGCTTCGAGTCGAAAAAAAAAAATGCACCAACTCGGCGAGATCTTGACTTGACTCGGTTTTTCCAGGGGCCGAGTTGGTACCAAGACCCGAGTTTTAGTACCTTCATTGAGGGTAGGCGGTTGCTCTATTGTGATCAAATAGTCACGGGTTCAAGTTTGGAAACAGTCTCTCTGTGAAAGCAAGGGTAAGACTGTATACATTGTGACCCTCCCCAAACCCCAAAGTGGCGGTAGCCTCATGCACTGAAAAACCACGATCTGACTATCATTTCTATTCCACTCTACTAATTGAAAGTAGAAAATACTTTTACATGAGTTATACCACCCATCTCACCCTATTAATGTCCACCAAGAAAGAATACCTTCTTCTGATTGAAGAACAACTGCCTCATTCATATATTGCCAAAAAAAATAAAACACTGATGTTATTCAGAAAAGGAAAAATCGTAAAGGTCGCATTATATTTCCACTTAAAATATTGCGAAAATAAAAATTTATCACAAAAGTAAACGTTCTATCACTGTCCCACCCCCCCCCCCCCTTTTTTTTTTTTTTTTTTTTTTTGAGGTGGTGAAACCTTTATCGCGTGATTCATGATTTTCAGCCTACATCGGGTGTAAAATTTTCTGTGTCGGACCTAAGGTTGTTCCATTGCAATCTAGGGTTCGAGTTGAAAAACAGCCTCTTCATGAAGCAGAAAGTGCGGTGGCAGGAGCCCCGTGTGCTGGATAGTATGCCTGTTTTTTCAATTGTACTTTACATCTTACAAGACAAACATTCAAAGATTTTCCAGCCAATAAAAATTTAAAATTTCACTTGCAAAAATGTTTGTCTGGAACCAAAAAAAAAAAAAAAATTTGAGGACCACCAGAGTTATGATGGGAGCCAATCAGCATTAGAAATGGAAACTATTTGGTGGTCACTTTTGGTTGAGAAGTTTATGAACTCTCTGATACATTCTTCCCTTTATTCACTCTACAACACAACATACAACTGTTTGATGGATTGTTACATACATGGACTCCACAATTAAGACTTATATAGCAGTTTCCAAGATGCATTTTTCATGACCCAAACCCTACACAAGGGATAAGCTCTAATAACAATTAGGGGCGAAGTTCCCCACAACGCATACGTGCGTAGCAGGTGAGAAGGTGTCAGGTCCATGGATGGAATATGAGAGGGTGTGTAAAGGAATCTACATATAAGCATTATGTACTTCTTTTTCCCTAAAAATTGTTCCCGTTTATCAATGCACACAGAATTCTCTAATTTAGAGAAGAACTGTAAATCCAGAGTACATTAAGCATAATTTTACAATAGAGTGATCATTGAACATGTTTTTATTTTTTATTTTATCAATATTTATTTTTTTATTTTTTGGGCTATAGGGACTAGTCATGTTAACCCTAACAGTTTCAATAATTCCGGCAAGATTCCGGCGACAGCTCTTCTTCTTGTCTCTTTACACTATAGCAATTGGGCAAGGTGGACACAAGCCATGTGTGCAAGCATTTGGAGCAGATCAATTTGATGAGGACAAACCAGAAGAAAAGAAAGCCAAGAGCTCCTTCTTCAATTGGTGGTATTTTGGGATATGCAGTGGTGCAGTTGCAGCAACCCTGGTGGTGATTTATCTCCAAGACAATGTAGGATGGGCAATTGGATTCGGGGTTTCAGCGGTTGCTATGGGAATGGCACTCGTCGTATTCTTATTAGGACGGAAACTGTACAGGCAACAGGTTCCCAGAGGAAGTCCCTTGACTCAGGTGGCACAGGTGTTTGTCGCGGCAGTTCGTAAGCGGAACTTGCCTGTTATGGAGTCTGGTTGTGGTTTGGCAATGGAGGTTCAGGGTACCGGCCGCAACCTTGCTTCTACCAATCAGTTCAGGTAAGGAACTAAAGATTAAGGAATAGCTGCTATGGAAAAGAGAAAAGTGATTTGCAAACACCTTAGTTTATCACTTGCAACAGAGTATACTCTTGTTTTGCTTTCCCCCTCTTTTGATAGACAAGAATACACCTAAAACATGTATTATATTGAAAAACATACCATCCAACATAAATTGCCCATCCTGAATTAGCTAACTGTGATTCTAAATGATCATAGATTAAAGTCTTCCCATCTTAAAATTCTGCAACATGCAGGTTTTTGGACAAGGCGACTATTGTTGACGATATTGATCAGTTGGGTGAGTGCAAAAACAGATGGAGACTTTGCTCAGTAACTCAAGTTGAAGAAGTGAAGCTTCTTATCCGTTTAATTCCTATTTGGTTCAGTTGCTTGATGTACGCCGTGATGTTTGCTCAAGTTGGGACTTTCTTCACCAAGCAAGGTAGCACGATGAACAGGAAAATTGGATCCAAGTTCTACGTACCTCCTGCATCCCTTTTAGTGTCTGCGAGCCTTATGATTATGTTTTTCCTACCGTTCTATGACCGGATTCTTGTTCCGGTCGCACGAAAGTTCACTGGGTTACCATCTGGAGTAACAATGCTTCAAAGGATCGGAATTGGGATGTTCCTTTCGATAATTGGAATGGTGATAGCAGCTTTAGTAGAGGCTAGAAGGCTTAGAACAGCTAGAGAGCATGGACTTGTTGATCTACCTAAGGAAACTGTGCCAATGACCATCTGGTGGTTACTTCCACAGTACATGATCTGGGGACTTGCTGATGTCTTTGCAATCGTCGGATTGCAAGAACTCTTTTACGATCAGATGCCAGATAGATTGCGCAGCTTGGGGGCTGCAGCTTGGCTTAGCATCGTAGGAGTTGGGAGTCTATTGAGCAGTGTTGTTATGTCCATTGTGCAGTCAATCAGCTCGAGATATGGAGAATCTTGGCTGGGGAACAATCTTAACAGAGCACACCTTGACTACTATTACTGGGTTCTAGCAGGGTTGAGCACACTCTGGTTTTGTGCATATGTTCTTGTGGCCAAGTTTTTCATTTACAAGAAAATTGATGCTGTTGGAAGTGATGCTGCTACAGAGGAGGATCTCATGACTCTCTAACTTGTTTGGGCCATTTAGGGCCTGTACTGGTACCAAGAATTTAAGTTAGCTCTTCGACATTTCATCCAATGGTGAAATTTCTATGCACTGAAAATGTTTTTTATGGGTAAATCTGCTGTTTATGGCTCAGTGATAGATTCTGACTTTCTTACAGACAACTTTTGTGGGATGAATTGATCAACAAGGCTGCTTGTGTGAATGGTCCCCGTCTTCATTTGATTGTTGTACCAGCGATAACTTTGTTATTCCTCAAGAAATCACTGTTTTATTATCATGGAGAGAAATCTATAAGGATCTGGGTGGCATACTTAACTAGCATTTAACTAGCATCTGGTTTTGAATCTATAAAATTGGACTAGAGACTAATTGATTTCTATTATAATTCTGTTGTGTAATCTTTCAGTTGTTTCTTTTGCGCCTATTTTTTTGTTTTTGTTTCGGTATATAGTTCTGGTGTTCTGTTAGGGAAGAATTCAGAGCATGGTTTCAATCTGGAGACAGCCTCAACATTTAACCAGTTACCTCTGTAAATTAATGCATGATCGATCTAAATGTCCCAGAAGCCATAGCTAGTCACAGTTTGTTGTACTTTTAAGTGGCTCAGGATCCTCTAGACCATACTCTGTGTACTGCTTGTAGACCACTGCTTTAACCAGTGAAGTCTGTAAGTAGTGCAAGATCCCCAAGTTTATTTAATCAAAATCTCCAAAAAAATGATAGATTTTGAAAAATCTGTGCTGCTTCCTGATTCCAATTTTTGGAATCTTAACAAATTCCAATCAGATTGTGGATCCGAATAGGTGGAGGATGATCCCATATCCACTCCCTATGACTTGAAACATAATAAGGACTGGTCTTAAGACCTCAAGCTTGGATTAGAAATCAGTTCAAGCATCTACCTCACCAGAACATTGCATTTTAACATAAAGCTTACTATGATTACATTTTGGTATTGTAAACCAACCCCTCTTATTGTATCTGCTCTCCTCTCACTCTATCTCTATGTTTATAAATTGTATTACGTTGTTGAAAACAACAACTACCCATTTGTGTTCTACCCCATCCCCTGTTTGGAGACAAAATCATGCTCATGACAGTCGAATTGGTTCTTAATTATGCCCAGTAAATTAACAAACTGGTTTAAGTTTTTAGTTCACAGGAGTGGAGTTGAATGAATAACTCAATCCAACACACCCCAGATTCTACCCCCACCCCCAAAAGAATGATTAGGACAGAACACCCAGTTTATTAAGACCTTGGTTTCTTTTTTTGGTAAAGATTATTATGACCTTACAGTGTGAAAAAATCTCCATGACTAGAGCCATTCAAAGGCCCAATCAATCGGTATTGTACTACAATGCATGTCAAACACTGAAATTTTGGTGTTTTGGGAAAGAATGTTGTCTTGAGCATCCAAGCAAAGAGGTTCCTTCTACAGTAATAGTTCATAGAGCTCTATGGCAGCCTAGACTCTTGAGAGTTTCAAAACTGGCTCAACTTAAACAGTTGTCTAACCATACTCAGAGCATGACAAAACTTTAGGTCTATCCCAGAACCAAACAGCCACAGCTTCAAACTCATCATGGGCTTGGTTATAGACACAAACATGCCACGCTATGTAGATCAGGACCCAACACATGCTGGACATTTTACAAATAGCAAAAATAAAGTAATGTTAACTCAGTTTTAGGTACTCCTCTGATTGGCACTGTTCATTTGTAATATTCCAAAGTCAAGCTTAACAACAATGAGGCCATGCTACTAAACAAATAGAGATTTTGATTAACTTACCCTTTCATCATTTCACAAGGCCAAACAAGTCACAAAGGCAAAGAGATGAAGTAAGTTTATATTTTCCCATTCGCAGACACAAAATATTCACGAACACCACACCAATGTCGTATGTACTTAGGATGCTCACTCACTGTTGATGGTCGAAAGATCACTGTTCCTCGGAACACTTCATGTCTCTTCAAAAGTGCTCTCCACAAAGTCCTCACCTGTAACACCAGTTGTTCCGTTTACAACCCGGTTTACGCTATGGGAATTGGAGTAGGGAGAGTATGCTGGAACTGGGCTGCTGCGTGAGTATCGGTTCTGTGCAGCTGTGCTACTTCTTGTTGTCTTGAGCCGAGCCTTTCGACCCTGAAACACAAAAGTTTGATAGATAAGAAAAAAAAATGTCTTGGGGAAACTATCAAAAATAAAACATAACATGCTCCACACAAAATTCTGTATGGTGCATGCATCTCCATAGCACACATAAGAACCATACTGACAAGAAATTAAGGACTGTAGGAAAAGTATCACGTGAGCCATGTACTGAACACAAACGGAGCAGTACAGACCAGATTTTCCTTTCTTATGAAAATATGTAATACAATGTTGGGAAAAGACTCAACCATCATCCTGTTTCTAACATAGTATACTTATGGAGATTATCTGGAACACCCCCAAGGAGTCTCCACCATGGCTGGGATCAGTTACTGATCCCAGCCATCTGTCTTCTTTTCTTTCTCTATCAGCCCAGAAAAAAAAAAAAAAAAACTTTATTTATCAATCCAAAAACTCAGGTAGAATACCACATCTAGGGGGAGGGGACAGCCACCACACTTGAGCCAAATTAAAACGAAGGGCTGACCCCAGCCATCTGCTGAACAGACATTTTATTGAACTATCAGAGAAGTCCTAGTAAAGAATGAGTCTAATTTTAAAAACGAAATGGATTGGGAAATAGGAGGCTCAAGAAAAACCACCTTGCCCATGCACTTCTCCAAATGAGGAGCAAACCTTCCAGCCATGATTGCCCGCCCACAGTTCATGCACTCAAATACTTCATTGGCAATGGCAGGATGAGTTTGGCCGAATATGTCGACAACATACTTGCTATTTGCTTCACCACTATTACTAGGATCAGCTACCATCACTCGAGCTTGTGTTGACAGCCTCAACTCTTCTTCTTCTTCTTCTAGATTACGATCAAGACCCAACCTAGCTATCCTGTGGCACTCAGATGCAACATCAACAATTATGGAGTCCAGAAGGCCCGCCAAAAAATGAGATGACAACTGCAATAAAAACCCCAACAAAAGCAGAGGAGAAGGATGAGTATCCATGCGTAAACAAGGAATACAAAAATTAATTTAGAAATTTTGTGATCAGCCAGCAAATCTTCTTCCCTTCCCTCTTGCCTGATTTAAGAATCCTACAAAACCAAAACCAGGGATGCACTTGGGGCCAGGGTGATTTGGGCATTTGATGAATTTTGAATGGGTCCAGGCCTTGATATATTTCAAATTCAACCTTGAATTTCTATGGGCCAACAGAAGATGCATGACTACCCAAGGCTAAAACTTTGGGAGTTCCCAACCCAAAAATCATTTACAGAAAAGAGGCGAAAATGTAGAATTACATCATGATCCTGAGCTTAAATGGACAAGTTACCTGAGAATGAGCAGATGCATTATCATCATTCGGGGCTGACATGATTGTAGGAGTAAGTTAGAAACCAAGTATGACACCTACTTCTTGGAAAAGCTTCACTTGGAGGCTATTGTTTTATGTTTCCACAAACTTTTTGTTAAACCTAGAAAATGGGACACGATGTAAACAAAACAACAGACAATAAATTTTAAACTTAAAACTGAATACACAAGGACATGAAGAGAAAAAGAACCCAGAATTTACAACTGATCAGCACAGCTGACTTGCAGTCATGACTGAAAGATACAATTCTAAAATGCCTATGTATGTGCCTACTTTCAGTATTATATGATGGATTAGGATTTGGGCAAGGCCAAAAAGGATATAGAAGTACTTTTTGTTTTATGGCAGCCATCTATTGAGATCTACAAGAATTACCTAGTAAAGACCATAGAATAATACTAAACACCACGACTTCCTACTTTACCATCACCAGAACAACTATATTCTTCTCCACAGGACTAGAGCTTCTAGGTCTTCTCTCCCTAACCCAAGACTTGGATATCCAAAACACTAATTTTCCAGAGGAAACAAGCTTCCTACACACATTGATACCTTAATGCTTGTGTGGCATCAAAAGGGAACCCTAGAACATCTCTATCACTGAGACCTAGGAATTTTGTTATCTGTTAGCATATATGAATAGAACATTCCAACTAGAAATGATTCCTTATTTCAGGTCAGCTCACCTCTTGGTCTAAGGCAATGCTGAACTCTCAAACAGCATCTTTACAGGTCCATACTTCTAGACGGTTGCATGACAAAACAGGAAAGGAACATGAGCGCATTAGATCTTGTAAGGGCTTTAGGACAAACAATGAAGCGATACACGTATAAAAAAAATCCTTTTTCTATATTTTGGATATGTTAGGAAACCCCTATTGGTGCTCTAGTGAAGATCAAAAAGGATAGGTCAAGTTGATATGCATTAAGAGATGAGTAAAAAAGCAGTTAATCAAGACTACCAGAGAACTCATTGCCATTAATGATGTTGAAAAGAATGTTGTCAGACGTGTCTAAGTAGAGATAGAAGTCAATATTTAATATCATGGTATACGGTTTGGAGGAGTTCATTGGTTACCAGCACGGCATTGGTATTATGGCATGCGGAACAAATGCAGTCTCAAGAAGGGAAAGCATTCTAACCAGGAAGGGAAGAAACTGAGAACTTATGACAGTATAATAAAATGAAGGTGTATAGGTCAGACTGGAAGCATATCCTTAACCTATCTGATAATTTACAATAGTTTTTTGTTTGAATGATTGAAAAGAGTAGCTCATCATATTATAGTTAAAGATTAACATTATTTATTTATATGATGGTTGCACTGTTATGGTTGATGGCTGGAATTCTACTGCGCTGCTGCAACACAACATCTGATCCTTATGTTATAACCCATATAATTGTAAAATTTTCACTCCCCAAATTTCCACTAGGTAACCAGTACCCCAACCCCTCCTCACCCCAAAAAAAGAAAATAAAAATAAAGGAAAATAATTTGAAAGCAACTCTTCCAATTTTACTTCTCAAGCTGAGAACTAATCAAAACCAAGTGCACTACATTGTTCAGAGAAAATTGATCCAATTACTTATCATAACCATATAGAAAACCTCAAACACATCTCAAAAACCATTTTATTAACCATCATCATTGAATCTTTAATCATATATTTATAATGAATAGTAAACCAATCACAAGCATAAGCCAAAGACCGAACCACCTCCATAAACGAAAATGAAAATAGAAAAGAAAAAAAATTCAAAACCAGTCCCAAAAGCCTGAGAAAACAATTCAAATGCTATTTATTAAAAAGAAAGTAAAGCAAACCCATCAAATTTCTGCCATATATGTTCCAAGCTCTGAAAACCCACATTGTAAAAACCGATCTCAGGTCAAGAACACAGCATCTACGAATAGATTGAGCAGAAACCCTGGAAAACTTTACGAGCAAAAACAAATAGCAAAGATAACTGAGCAAAAGTCAAGACAAAAAGGGCAACAAAAGAAACAAATTGAAAAAAGTCTGTAATTGCTTGATTAATTCAGATTTAAGCAGGAAAAGAAGCATGACATCACTTACAAGAAACGGAGCTTTTTTGAACTAGTTATAATCTAATAAACAATATTCTATCTCGGAAGTCGAAACCACAAAAAGAGAAAGAGAATCGCCTTACTTGATTAGGCGCTCAGATAATTGTCACTGTAAATGAGTGCCTGGGCTCCAGAAATTGCCTTCCAGGGGCCGAACTATTACGCAAGAAGAAGGTAAAATTCGAGAGAGAGAAAGAGATGGAGATCAGCGAAGAGAATTTGTCCAAATCCAAAGCCTTAGAGGGGTAAATCTGACCGTTAGATATTAAGAGAATGGTCCACATGTCCAATAAGCAACATATCAGAGTCTAGACCCAAATTCATTTATGTATCCTCATGTAGGGATATATCATGGATCCTCTAAGGGTGTCAATTTTGGACCAAAATCGGGAACTGGATTAGAACCGCCTGCTAGGAACCAGAACTGTCCCATCCAAATGTATCAATTAGTTATTGGTCCGATTCTAGATCTACCAATTAGGAACCGTTGAAACCGGTAGAACTAGAACAAATTCACATCCTAACCCTATATATTATATAATTCTTAAGACTCAAGGTCATGAGAGTTAAGGTCAAACCTTTTATTTTTTACTTTTTTGATCTTTCAATTTTTACACCTTAACGCTGGAACTGTTAAAGAACCGAACCGATAGCCCAGAACTGAACCAATTGACACCCCTTTCCTCCTACCAAGAAAAAAGAAGACATATCATGTCTTCAATTTTTTTTTTTTTTCGTTGTTTAGAGGAAAGTTCTCTCCGAGGGAATATACTATCCATGTCTAGAGACTGAGGGGGCGAAATGATCACTCCACCCCCCATGAAAGGCGAAAATCCCACCCCAATGTGCCAACTCGCATACTTTCATTGGCCCCCCCACACCTGCAAGGGCTACACTCCCCCAAAGAGAACGTTGACGTTTCGTGCTACACAGTATATGGTTGGGTAATTAACTTACGTGTAACGCGCATCGGATGGTTGGAGCTGTCCTTGGGGTGTGTGTGCAAGACAGCTCCATCCGTCAGACGTGTGTTGCATTCACTGATGTATTGGAGAGGATCTGGACTCGGGGCTGGGTTAGAGGCTTGAAAAGGCCAGACACAAGATGGACTACAAAAAGTCTTTGTCTATTTTAGAATCTTCGTTTTTTTAATAATTTATGAATCTGGTTTTTCTGGAGGTATTCCTCCACGGTGTTTTAGACAAGCAACTCTTTTTGTCACGTGACAAATTTGAATAAACTTAAATTTGTGGACGGGTAGATCTATTTTCCCAGCCCAAATCTCAAGTTTCAGCCCAATTGGAATTTGATTGATAGGAAAAATATATTGATGGGCAAGCGATTGTTGTCTGGTAGTATAGCACTTGCACTAGTGTGGGGACCAATGAAAGCACATAAAGGGGCATCAATGTAAATGCAATTTTTTATTTCATGGAGGGTAGGACGGTACTTTCTCACACTCTTATGTTTGGATACAAGAGCTATGTGAACAGGTAACCTTCTTTTTCCCTATATTGAAAAACTACGAACCACCAAAAGGTTGTTTTATGGGCTACCGAATTAGTTATGCAATATGCATAGACATACATTGAAAGATATCCCATTACAAAGGAAGCCAAATGGTTGAATTTGGTTCTAAAATTTTTAAAAATGTCAAATCACCCTTCCAAATGACAAAATTACCCATGTTTATCTTAGATACTCTCTATACATACCCGTCCACAAACCCTTTTTTGCCATAAATTATGAGATACATTATTGAATCTTCCTAAGAAAAAAAACCATAAAATAAACAAACACACAATACATGAAATTCCACATAAATTATTACATGTAGAAACCAATAGGGCTTTTGAGTTTCCAATGAGGGTTTGGCCTAGTTGATTTGGGCCCTTGGGTTTGAAGGTAGGATTAGGGATGGGCTTTGATAATGGGCTTAGTTCTTTGTTTTATTTTATTTTTTGACTGCAGGGCCTAAAATACTTGTACCATATATATAGTTACATTCCTATCCTTAATTAGGTGGTGAATGGTGACAAATATCCACTTAACCCATAGGCTCCGTTTGGTTGCAAGGAAAATTAAAGGGAAGGGAAGTGATATTTTTATAATTGTTACCTCATATTTATGTTTTTAATTCCAAATCATTCCTTATTTGGTTATTAAATTTCACTTTACTTTACATCTAATTCCCTAAATTTAAAAATAAAATAAAAATGAAATTTCATAAGTAGCATTATTTAATATAAAAATAAATTTAAATAATTTATACAATCATGTTAGATAATGATTACAAAAACATCATTTTTAATTTTGAAAGAACTTCACTTCCCTACTCTTTAATTTCATATGCAACCAAATGGAGGCTGACCTCACCATCTAACCAAATGGAATAAAAACTTTTGCCAAATAAAATCTTCACCCTTAACCTCCAAAAGAGGGTTGTGTAAGGTGTGTAAATAGGTAAAATTTTGTAGTCTATTATTGTAAACACATAGTAGTCACCACTAGCCTGAATTGTATCAAGGTAAACAGACACATCATGTTATACCCGCACTTGGGATCATAATTAATTATTATTTCTTTCTCGTGACGTGTAGTTACCACTGCCATGTATGCTGGTGACTTATTCTCGCTGATGGTCAAACCCAGCTACAAAATCATTGACCAAAGTACGGGTTTGTCTGTGGAGAAAAGATTCTTCAACCGACAGTGGGGGAAATTCATCGATGGCAACTTTGTCGACTATCCTCCAAGTACTAACCCGGGAAGCGAAGAATTCCGGAGAAAGAATTCCGGAGCGTCACCTCATTTGGACACTTCGTTCAGTGACGAACTTGGTATTCCTGTGGTGAAACTAGTCGGGGTTATGGGGGACAAACCATGACGGCTAAGAAGTAAGTTCCTAACCCTTTGTTTTGTTTGTTCACCTTTTTTCTTGATGTCCTCGAAGTGCGAGTCAGATTTAGAACCGCTTAGGCCATTTTAACCGTTTGTAAAATACTTTATTGTGGGTCCCACTTACCTTGGAAAACGTATGAAGGACTTGTATCCTATTATCATGTGGATCCCACCCTTTAATAGACTCATTTTTCTATTAGGACCAATGGGTTTACCCATTTAATCTATTTGATCCAAAATGGGTTTTAACCTATTTTGCTACCCAGCCAAACGGACTCTAAGTCCCATGTACCATAAATAGAACTATGGGCATTCATTGTTCTTATCTCCTCCCATCTACCCTAAAACGTGGAAGAGAGCAAGAAGGAAGGAGAATAGGAGGAAGGAGAGTGGAAAGGCTTGGCTGGAAGCTTGAGACCCCACCTCTTGGAGCCCTCAACGTGGAGTTCCTTTGTCTTGGTTAAGTAAGCCATTAAACTCTCTTCCCTTCTTCTATTTTTGGGTTTTGGGAACTTGGGAGATGGGAAAACTTTGACCTAGGGTTCTACTTGGAACCCAAGGATCGATTGGAACCTTTAGTCTATGCTATTGTGGAGTCGTTACACTCCATTGTTAACCCTAAAACTCACCATCTCATCCTACTTGAAAGACTTAGAGTTGCTACCCTATTATGCCTTAGATTAGGTTCTTCTTGGATTTCTCCTCTTAAATCCTTTGGGTTATATGGACTTAATGAGATCTTAGGTGTAAAATCCGCAATAAATTTAAAATTTTGAAACTTGTGTGATTTCAGGTTCTAGTCCTGTGTCGATGCTTGCTTCAATGTTATGGGCTGCATCGATCGAGGTACTAGACCAACCATCTGACACACCTATGGAGGATTCCGGGGAGGAGTCTTCTCAACCTGCCCTTCTAGAGTCAGAGAACCCTGGTGGGGTCCCGCATCTGAGCTACTTGTGTCAGATATGCTACCTAGAGGGGATTCGGAACCTATCCCTTAACTAACTTATTGTAAGTATGAACTTATTTGTGTATTCATATGTCGATTATATGACTAATTAGACTTTTAGGAGTATTCTGGTCATTTTATCCCTGTGGGACCTACATCCCCAGTGGAGATTTCAATTTCAAGTAATTATCCGTACCCAGTTTACCCATGATGTCATATGACATCATCCTATAGTTAGATTAAGGTAATAAGTACAAAATTCTGGTTAAAAACAATTTTAAACATTAGTTTTAAAAACTGATTTTACATTAAAAGACCAAATATGCCTTAAGTAACTTAACCACTATAAATAGAAACCAACTTCACTATTCATTAGTCTAAGAAGTTAGAAATCAGATTTAGAAATATTTATGACTCAAATTACTGTCCTACCCCTTAGTGCTTAAGTGATATATATACATAACCTTTTACTATTTTTACTTCTCAATCCTACCTAGACATAAGGAGAATCGAAACTTCAGTCTTAAGATAATTTTGGGGAGAAAATAGAGAAGGGAAGAAAGGAAAGGAGAACTAGACTTGGGAAGCATCGAATTGGGTCTTAGTTGAAACTGAAAATCCTCAATTGAGAAGTTTGGAGCTGAAATTGAAGGCTGCACTTCCAATCCTTACTGCTACATATCTAGGTAAGCTTTGATTCTTGCAGTCCACATCTCTTCTTGCCTATTTCTTACCTAATTTTCCCCAAGATTGCAACCTATATGTTGCTGCCATTAAAGCTTGCTGACTTAAGCTTATACCATAGGAAATTCACTTACACAACCTGAAATTAGGTCAATTTTATTTAGTTATACCTGAAATTTCAGGGCTGTTTATCTGCTGAATCCAATTTCAGGTTCCATGAACCAATTTATAAGCCTAAATTATTAATTTGAGAAGTAATTAACCTAAATCCATAATTTTAGTATTTAGATCTGAAATTCAACAAATTAGTGAAATGACCCACCTTAATTATTATCTGAAATCAGAAATTGGGACTGTGCATGTTAAGATCTACCCATTTAAAGTAAAACCCCCAATTCCACCCCTTGAACCGGACAACCGGTTCAGCCATTTGTGACCAAAATGCCCCTGATGCCTTTGACTGATCTTTGCATCTCTGGCTATGCTCTAACCTCCAAACATTGCTGATTTTCTGCTGATAGGGACTGTTTCTAGTTTGTTCTTGCTGGTTTGTCTGTTTTGCTGGGCTATTTTGGAGGGTAATCATTTAGACCTTATCTACAAAGACAGGTAAGGGAATTCTGACTTTAATTTTGGAGTGTTTATCATCCTAATTTGTTTATGTTCTGAATGCCATACCATACATCATCGAAATTATCATGTTCATATAGTTTATTAACTTTAATTTTTTGCATTAGAATCTGCATGTGATTTAGGTTGCACTAGCATCTTGCATTTGCACTGATATTACTTGTTACTGATTTCTATTATTGGAAAAGCACTGTTCTAATTAAATTCAGCTATACATATATGTGTTACCATGCATAGATTGCATTGGGCTAGGCTATTTTATCATAATCCAGTATTACGCCCCTTACCAACAGGGGGTAAGGTGTTAGATAACCCGTGGTACAGCCGAAGGGTATGCCGGGGTACCATTCACTGTCCCATGTTAGCGTGTGTACTCCGCTGTGGGAATAAACAGTAGGGTTGGTCATTGAAGGTCTGTTGGGTTAGCTGCATGGTGATATGCTTTCCTGGTGGGTCCTCACCGTGGTTGAATGGTTTCGCTCGGGTGACCGATGTCTGGAGCTGCCTGGTGTCATATTTTTCGGTTGGTCATTGGGGGTCTGTTGGGCTAGCTGCCTTGTGTCATGCTTTCCTGGTAGGTTCTCTTCGAGGTTAGCATCTACCACAGTAGTACTTATATCACATGTGACTTAGTATCCATGTTAGGACATGCTACTTAGGACATTCATCATAATTGCTGCGATATATTTGCATGTATTCCCTTATTGGGCTCAGTTGAGAGCTCACCCCTCGTGATCACTCTATTTTTACAGATGAGGCTTCTATCGCTGCTGCTTGTGTTCCTATGGGAACTGCTTCTGTTCAGGATTCTCCTGTTGATCACAGAGCTGATACTTATATTCTGGTGGAGCACGATGTGTCGTGCTCCTACGACGACTGCTCATTCTCTTGATCTCTCAGACCGATCAGGCTCCAACCTTCCTTTTGTTTATATTACTTTTTGTAGTACTTATGTTTATAACTTTTTTGGCTTAGTTAGTGTTACACCTTCTGTGAACTAACTGTGTAACCCTGATGTAAAAGCATGTTCATATATATATATATATAAATACAACTGTTATTACTAGTTTCCTTTAATTACTATCTTATTTCATATTAAATTGCTTCCGTTACTCTTGATTTAATTATATTATGACTGAAACTACGAATAGAGAACTGCATGGTGATCTTGGTTGGATGTCAAGGACATCCTGGCACACTTGGCCTTTATGAATCGGGCCGGGGTATGACATTTAAGTGGTATCAGAGCATGCCACACTCTTTTTCTATTCGCAGTCAAATTCATGATTGGCAGCTATTGAACTCATTGACCTGAAGGTGAGTTCAACTTAGGATTAATTAAAAACCTCAACTAAAAGCTACCAAGTAAAAATAAATGGAAATTGACTGTAGACTATGACATAAAGAAAAAACTTCTATTATATAGATCCGTGTTTATACAAAAATTTCAGCGCATAGGCCGATCTGGTTACATCAAGTTGATATAGGTTAAGCTGAGGACCATAGTCCTTACAAAGTATAAAAGAAAATTACATATAAGTTAAGACCTAGTCTAGACTGGTAAGCTATAATAGTAGCATCGGATAGTCACTGTGGTTGTGGGCCCTGTCCTGAAAAGTGTGACCTCCACTCTGACAGCTGGGTCTCCACTGCACTCATCCTTCCACCCAACTTGGAAAAACCCTGTTGCATGGTCCTCTCCATGCTCTCTAATCTGCTGAACAGCTGTGCCCATGTGGTACTATCACCTATGTACTCTGGAGCAGCTGAAGAAGAAGAGGCACCTGGATGCCCAAATGATGCTGCAGGCGGAGACACTGGTGGGCGATCAATATACTGTGGCACTGGGACCTCGCCCTCGGGCTGCAGCCATTATAGGTCAAGCTGCAATAAAAACAAAAAAAAAATAATTTAGATAATGAGTGTAAAATCAGTAAAATGTAAAACAAAGTGTATTTCTTCATGCGTGCTCATATATGGGACAACAGCCCATATGTAAGCATGCATTGACCAAGAATACAGCAAGTATGTAGTCTAGTCAAGTGTAGAAAAATATATATAAGTATACATGTTATCTTTGTGTATGAGTACATGTTTATAGCTTATAAACCCAATATAAGCCTAAACAAATGTAATGGAACAAGTTAGGCTAGACAAACAGGCATATTAAGGTTAACAACTTCATTAGGTCATTTTATCAAACACTAGCTGTGCATATTTAAGCTTGGTTTATAGGGAGATTTGTAGTTATGATATACTATTAGAAAATAAAGCATCTGAAAGGGGAATACCTTAGAATAGTTGTAGGCATGAAAATGTTCATAAAAACAGTAAAAGAAACACAAAAATTAGTTAGGAAGGTCATTTAAGCATTTTATCAAACACTTGCTGAGCACAAGCTGTGCACAGTGAATGTTGCATATAGATCTTGAGGAAATAGAAGCAAAAGAGTGAAATCAGCAATAACATAGCACATTGTGACAAAATGAGCTAAGGAAAGTGAATGTGCTACAAGAGAACAAGAAATTTCTGTTTTGGTTGAAGAACAAAAAAAAAATATAGGAAGAGATGCTTATTTACATCTCAAATGAAGTAAGAGAAAGAGAAGGAATGAGGATTTGATCACTTACATTGGATTTGGAGGGTGAAATCTTGTGTTAGGATCCCTTCTTTAGTCTTGAATGCTCTTAAGAACCCTCTTTGGGGTGTTAGACACTTAGAAAAGAGAAAGGGAGAAGTAAGAGCCGAATGGGTTTCAAATAGAAAAGATGCAGGTTTTTACACTTTTAAGAGGAATTGGTCACTACCGAGTGAACCGGATGATCGATTCAACTCGGTAGTAAATCCGATTGCCCTTTTTGCTAGTGAATCCGATTCATCCCTTTTGCCTTCTAAAATGGTTTGAAAAATTATAATAGATACTTAGATAAATAATGAATTGTACCTATAATATATTAAAGTAAAATAATTATATCTTTATAATATAATAAAAAATAATAATAATAATAATAATTTATTTAAAACAGAAATAAAATAGAATAAATTAAAATTAAATTAAAAAAATACATTAAAAATTATTTAAAAATTATATAAAATTCTTAAAAATATGTTTGTGTAATATAAGGCTTGTATATTTATAATTGGGTGTAAAAATCATACTTTTATGCTTTAAATGCTGTGTTATATGATTTTAAACTTATTAAATGCTATAATTATGCTTAAGTTAGGAAATGACTATGAAGTGAGTGTTTATTTATTGTTTCATTATAATATAATATATTTTAATATGTAACATGATTTGTGAGTTTTCTTTATAGGAGTTCGATTCTTGGCTTAACATATAACACCAACTCGAGATAAGTTATGTGTTAAGGCCAATTGAGGAGTACAATTACAACCCCGAGAACATCGATGAACTCAATCGAGCGCTTGAGTTGCTTGTTAATGATCGGGTATATCTTTCTGTCTTATGGAATGACATCAAATCATTGTGGGCCAGAGATTTTTACATCATCGATCGGAGGATGGATTACCTTCGGGCCCACATTTCTCGCATCGAATCTATCCTCCACAGATGGGCAAATATACTTCAAGCCTCCCTTGAATTCTGTGGAGTACGATAAGGCTTATCTTGCCTTTATTACTACTTTCACTATTTTGTGCATATATGTATATCAAACTGTTGCATGTGTTGATAGTTTGATGTTTATTCTCTTTCTCAGCTGATCATTATGGATCATCGGCCTCCTAGTACATATCAGAGGCATAACATCGGAGGGCGTGCACAGGCAGCCTCATCCTCCAATCCTACCCATAATGATCCTCCAGCTGGGGGTACACAAGCAAATCATCCTCCTCCTCCCCTTGATATGCTTGCTCACGACACAGCTAGCCTTATAAGGGCTATAATGGAAGGGCAGCAATAGCAAATGCATTAGATGATTACCGATATGGGTAATCAAATCTAAGCAGCCATCAGGAGTATCCAAACTTCACAAGCAGCCCTTGCTGTCCCTCCCCCTCCTGCTCCACAACAGGACACTGAAGGCTGCATGATGGAACGGTTCCTCAAGATGCAACCTTTAGCTTTTGCTGGGATCAGTAAGGACACCCTGTTAGCTGTTAAATGGGTGAAAGAGATGGAGAAAGCCTTTGAGTTTCTGGGATGCAATGACCAACAGAAACTCATCTGTGCTAGATATAAGCTACAATATGATGCAGAGGCTTGGTGGGAAACCACAAAGCCTATCTTGCAAGCGGCTCACCCTGTCCTAACCTGGGACATTTTTAAACAAGCTTTCTTTGGGAATTACTTCCCCACCAGTGTGAGGAAGAGGAAAGAGATTAAATTGGCTGAATTGGTTCAGGGATCGAAGTCAGTGCTGGAGTACCAATAGAAGTTTGAAGAGTTATTCTTCTTTTCTCCTCTTCACTTGGGAACAGATGAAGCTAAAGCACAGAAGTTCGAAGAAGGATTGAGGCCACAGATTGCTTCGATTATGGCCACCAGACCGACCCAGGGTTGAGGATAAGCATAGGGATGCTTATCATGCTAGTCAGTCTTCAGGCAAAAGAGCAACACCATTCCCTGACAGAAGATTCAACAAGTATAGCAGGTTTTCTGGATCTAGTGCAGTCTCATTTTTGCCGCAGCGAAGTGAGTCTGAGACATCAGTAACCAGCCAGTGTATGCCAATCCAAGCACCAAGGTGTCAGATACTACTTCTACTGCTCCATTGAGTGTTGCTGAGTTTAAATTTTTCACTTGTGGCCAGATGGGTCATACTTCTAGGACTTGCCATCACAAAAGGCCTATGCTTCCTCCTCGCCAACCAGTCGGTAAACCTCAAGGGCTAGTCTGTTTCGTGACTGCAAGTGAGGCTGAGGCCAATCAGGCTATAGTTACTGGTGACTTTCTAAACTCAAGCTTGATAGTAAATTTCAATCATTATTATCATGCATACATAATCATCAAGTCATGGCATATAGGTACCATCCTTATATGTGATCATCCAGCATATACATTGTTCAATATTGGAGCAACGCACTCCTTTGTGTCTCCATCCTTTGCTAAGAGGATTGATGTGTTACCTAAGAGTCTATCTGATGGTTTAGCAGTCAGTACACCTACCGGGTCAAGAATAGACTTGAATACTTTATATGAACCATGTGCAGTGAGAATTGCTGGTAGAGTCATGAATGCACATCTGATCTGATTCTGCTCGATATGACTGACTTTGATGTCATATTGGGTATGGGCTGGTTATCGGCTTACAAAGCTAATGTACTATGTGCTGAAAGGAAGATAGTATTCCAGCCAAAGTGTGAGAAGGGATTCATCTTCGTAGGTGACAAGAAGAAAAGGCCAAAGAAGATGGTGATTTCAACCTTGGAAATGAAGAAACTGTTGAACAAGGGATGCCAAGGATACCTTTTGTCGATTTTGGATACCAGGACACAGGTTAAGCCAATGACTGAGATCCCTATTGTTGAGGAATTCCCGGATATCTTTCCTGATGACTTGACAAGCCTGCCTCTACCAAGACAGAATGAGTTTATGATTGATCTTAAACCTAGATTGGCGCCAGTATCTAAAGCACCTTACAGAATGGCACCAACAGAATTGAAAGAATTACAGGCTCAGCTTCAAGACTTACTGAAGAAAGGCTTTATAAGACCGAGTATCTCACCTTGGGGTGTTCCAGTCTTGTTTGTGAAGAAGAAAGATGGCTCCATGAGGATGTGTATTGATTATAGAGAGCTGAACAAGCTAACAATCAAGAACAAGTATCCTCTGCCAAGGATTGATGATCTTTTTGATCAGCTTCAGGGTGCCCAAGTCTTTTCGAAGATAGATCTCAGATCAGGGTACCATCAGCTTCGAATTAAGGAAGCTGATGTTAGTAAGACTGCCTTCAGGACTTGATATGGGCACTATAAGTTCCTGGTTATGTCATTTGGGCTTACTAATGCTCCTGCAACATTTATGGCTTTGATGAACAGAGTTTTTCATGATGTCCTAGACAAGTTTGTCATAGTCTTCATTGATGATATCTTGATCTACTCCAAGAATGAAGAGGAGCATGCCTAGCATTTGAGATTTATTCTACAAAGACTGAGAGAGAAGCAACTATATGCAAGATTTAGCAAATGTGAATTTTGGTTACCTCAGGTTGGGTTTCTAGGCCATATTATTTCAGCCAGAGGGATTGAAGTGGACCCAGGGAAGGTTGAAGCTGTGGTAAATTGGGAGAGCCCCAAAATAGTAACAGAAATTAGAAGTTTTCTGGGATTAGCTGGGTATTACAGAAGGTTTATTGAAAACTTCTTAAAGATAGCTATGCCCATGACACAGCTTATTAAGAAGGGTGCCAAGTTTGAGTGGAATGAGGACTGTGAAAATAGTTTTCAGGAGCTGAAGAAAAGATTAGTAACAGCTCCAGTTCTTGTTCTCCCTGATGGAACTGAAGGGATGGTGGTGTACACCGATGCCTCCAAGTCAGGGTTAGGATGTGTGTTGATGCAGTATGGGAAGGTTATTGCCTATGCTTCTCGACAGTTAAAGGACCATGAGAAGAACTACCCTACACATGACCTAGAATTGGCAGCAGTTGTGTTTGCACTAAAGTTGTGGAGGCATTACCTGTATGGTGAGAAAATTGAGATTTTCACAGATCATAAAATTTTAAAATACTTCTTCACATAGAAGGAGTTGAACATGAGGCAAAGGAGGTGGCTTGAACTCATTAATGATTATGAGTTTGATATCTCGTATTACCCAGGTAAAGCCAATGTAGTGGCTGATGCACTCAGTAGGAAGTCTGCAGATTGGGATATGGGTAGATTTAAGGTTGATGATGAAATTCTGAAGGACTTACATGCTATGGAAGTGGAAATGATATTTGGTGAAACTGAAGAATTGATTTCTGTATTGATGGTGCAACCATCACTGCGAGCTCAGATAATAGCAAGACAATCCTCTAATGAAGAATTTCAACACATTATGAATAGTATTAGTACTGGGGCCCAGAAGAGTGCAGATTTTTCACTGACTTCTGATGGAGTGTTTATGTTTAAAGATAGACTATGTGTACCCGCGGATAGTCACTTGAAGGAACTCATTTTACAAGAGGCTCACCGATCTCCCTATACTATGCATCCTGGTGGTACCAAGATGTACCGAGACTTGAAACAGTTCATGTGGTGGCATGGTATGAAGAATGATGTAGTAGCCTTTGTTTCCAAGTGTTCTACATGTCAACAGGTTAAGGCTGTTAGGAATAGACGACAGGGACTTTTGCAACCCCTAGCTATACCAGAGTGGAAATGGGAGAATATAACCATGGATTTTGTCACTGGCCTTCCTCGCACTAGGAAGGGAATGGATACAATCTGGGTAATTGTTGACAGATTGATCAAAATAGCCCACTTCATTCCTATGAAGATTGCTTACTCCATGGATCAGCTAGCTAAGCTTTATGTGGATAACATTATCAGACTTCATGGGGTACCAGTAAACATTGTGTCTGACAGAGACCCCAGGTTTACTTCAAGGTTCTGGAAGAATCTACAGAAGGCTTTGGGTACTGAGTTGAGTCACAGTTCAGCACACCATCCTGAGACAGATGAACAGTCAGAAAGGACAATCCAGACTTTGGAAGACATGCTCAGGGCTTGTGTATTAGAGATGAGTGGCAGATGGGATGAACACCTTTCTCTGATAGAGTTTGCTTATAATAACAGCTACCACACATCTATTGATATGACCCCATTTAAGGCATTGTATGGGAAGACTTTTCGTACTCCACTGTATTGGGATGAAGTTGGAGAGCGACGCATTTTAGGTCCTGAGCTGATCCAGAAGACTTGTGAGAAGGTGGATCTGATAAGAGAGAAGATCAAGGCTGCACACTCCAGGCAGAAAAGCTATGCAGATAAAAGGAGACAGCACATACAGTTTAAAGTTGGGGAGAAGGCATTTTTAAAGGTGTCTCCAATCAAGGGTGTTATGAGATTTGGGAAGAGAGGGAAGTTAAACCCCAGATACATCGGCCCATTTGAGATTCTAAGTAGAGTTGGTCCAGTGGCTTATCAACTAGCACTGCCCCCATCTCTTGCCGGTGTGCATGATGTGTTCCTTGTCTCTATGTTGAGACAATTTATCCCTGATTCTTCACACCTGCTGCCTCAGCAACCACCTGAGCTTATTGCTGACCTGACTTATGAAGAAGTGCCAGAGGATATTGTAGACAGAAAGGAACATAACCTGAGGAATCAAATCATCTCTTTTGTTAAAGTCAAGTGGGGTAATCACTCTGTAGCTGAAGCATTTGGGAAAGAGAGGACTTAGTGAAAGAGAGATACCCTTATCTCTTCGATCTTCCAGGTACGTCAATTTCGAGGACGAAATTCTAATAAGGAGGGTGGAGTGTAAAATCCGCAATAAATTTAAATTTTTGGAACTTCTGTCATTTCAGGTTCCAGTCCTGTGTTGATGCTTGCTTCAATGTTATGGGCTGCATCGGTCGAGGTACTAGACCAACCATCTGACACACCTATGGAGGATTCTGGGGAGGAGTCTTCTCAACCTGCCCTTCTAGAGTCAGAGAACCCTGGTGGGGTCCCGCATCTGAGCTACTTGTGTTAGATATGCTACCTGGAGGGGATGCGGAACCTATCCCTTAACTAACTTATTGTAAGTATGAACTTATTTGTGTATTCATATGCCAATTATATGATCAATTAGACTTTTAGGGGTATTTTGGTCATTTTATCCCTGTAGGACCCACATCCCCAGTAGAGATTCCAATTCCAAGTAATTATCCGTACCCAGTTTACCCATGATGTCATATGACATCATCCTATAGTTAGATTAAGGTAATAAGTACAAAATTCTGGTTAAAAATTATTTTAAAAATTAATTTTAAAAGCTGATTTTACATTAAAAGATTAAACATGCCTTAAGTAACTTAACCACTATAAATAGAAACCAACTTCACTATTCATTAGTCTAAGAAGTTAGAAATCAATTTTAGAAATATTTATGACTCAAATTACTATCCTACCCCTTAGTGCTTAAGTGATATATATACATAACCCCTTTTACTATTTTTACTTCTCAATCCTACCTAGACATTAGGAGAATCGAAACTTCAGTCTTAAGAGAATTTTGGGGAGAAAATAGAGAAGGGAAGAAAGGAAAGGAGAACCAGACTTGGGAAGCATCGAATTGGGTCTTAGTTGAAGCTGGAAATCCTCATTTGAGAAGCTTGGAGCTGAAATTGAAGGTTGCACTTCCAATCCTTGCTGCTACATGTCTAGGTAAGCCTTAATTCTTGTAGTCCCCATCTCTTCTTGCCTACTTCTTCCCTAATTTTCCCCAAGATTGCAACCTATATGTTGCTGCCATGAAAGCTTGCTGACTTAAGCTTATACCATAGGAAATTCACTTACACAACCTGAAATTAGGTCAATTTTATTCAGTTATACTTGAAATTTCAGGGCTGTTTCTCTGCTGAACCCAATTTCAGGTTCCATGAACTAATTTATAAGCCTAAATCATTAATTTGAGAAGTAATTAACCTAAATCCCTAATTTTAGTATTAAGATCTGAAATTCAATAAATTAGTGAAATGACCCACCTTAATTATTATCTGAAATCAGAAATTGGGACTGTGCATGTTAAAATCTACCCATTTAAAGTAAAACCCCCAATTCTACCCCTTGAATCGGACAACCGGTTCAGCCAGTTCAGCCATTTATGATCAAAATGCCCCTGATGCCTTTGACTGATCTCTGCATCTCTGGCTATGCTCTAACCTCCAAACATTGCTGATTTTCTGCTGATAGGGACTGTTTCTAGTCTGTTCTTGCTGGTTTGTCTGTTTTGCTGGGCTATTTTGGAGGGTAATCATTTAGACCTTACCTACAAAGACAGGTAAGGGAATTCTGACTTTAATTTTGGAGTGTTTATCATCCTAATTTATTTATGTTCTGAATGTCATACCATACATCATCGAAATTATCCTGTTCATATAGTTTATTAGCTTTTATTTACTGCGTTAGAATCTGCATGTGATTTAGGTTGCACTAGCATCTTGCATTTGCACTGATATTACTTGTTACTGATTTCTATTATTGAAAAAGTACTGTTCTAATTAAATTCGGCTATACATGCATGTGTTACCATGCATAGATTGCACTGGGCTAGGTTGTTTTATCATAACCCAGTACTACGCCCCTTACCAACAGGGGGTAAGGTGTTGGATAACCCATGGTACAGCCGAAGGGTATGCCGGGGTACCATTCACTGTCCCATGTTAGCGTGTGTACTCCGCTGTGGGAACAAACAGTAGGGTCGGTCATTGAGGGTCTGTTGGGTTAGCTGCCTAGTGATATGCTTTCCTGGAGGGTCCTCACCATGGTAGAATGGTTACGCTCGGGTGACCGATGTCTGGAGCTGCCTGGTGTCATGTTTTCCGATTGGTCATTGGGGGTCTGTTGGGCTAGCTGCCTTATGTCATGCTTTCCTGGCAGGTTCTCTTCGAGGTTAGCCTCTACCACAGTAGTACTTATACCACATGTAACTTAGTATCCATGTTAGGACATGCTACTTAGGACATTCATCATAATTGCTGCGATATGTTTGCATGCATTCCCTTATTGGGCTCAGTTGAGAGCTCACCCCTCGTGATCACTCTATTTTTACAGATGAGGTTTTTATCGCTGCTGCTTGTGTCCCTATGGGAACTCCTTCTGTTTAGGATTCTCCTGTTGATCGCAGAGCTGATACTTATGTTCTGGTGGAGCACGATGCATTGTGCTCGTGCGACAACTACTCATTCTCCTGATCTCTCAGACCGATCAGGCTCCAATCTTCCTTTTGTTTATATTACTTTTTGTAGTACTTATGTATATAACTTTTCTTGCTTAGTTAGTGTTACACCTTCTGTGAACTAACTGTGTAACCCTGATGTAAAAGCATGTTCATATATATATATATAAATACAACTGTTATCACTAGTTTCCTTTAATTACTGTCTTATTTCATATTAAATTGGTTTCGCTGCTCTTGATTTAATCATATTGTAACTGAAACTACGAATAGAGAACTGCATGGTGATCTTGGTAGGATGTCAAGGACATCCTGACACACTCGGCCCTTATGAACCGGGCCGGGGTGTGACATTTAAGACCCTAAGGGACCTAGGGGGAAGCTCATTTGGTGTTCTCATGCTTTCAAACTACTTGGAATTGAAACCCTTGGTGAAAAATCCCTTGAATCTCGGACCTGGAGGTGTGAGGTTTTACATGTGGTTTTAAGATCTATGAGAAACCACCCTTGAAACCACCTCCCTGTGTAAGTCCCAGGTTAGAGAGATTTTACGTGCGGTTTTATGTTCTGAGAAAAACCACCTATAAAATCGCACTTGGCCGAGACTCTTCAAAGCCCCTGGTTAGAGAGGTTTTACCTACGGTTTCAAGAATTGGGCATAAGACCACCCATAAAACCACCCTACCTCTGAAACCTTATACTTAGGTGATTTAAGGGATACCTTTTGGGGATCCTCTCCTTTATTTGTTTAACCTTATTCTCACTCTTTCCTTGGGTTTAAAACTCCCATCTTGTGACGTGTTACTCAATCGCGGTGACAAACTTGTAACAATGGGGCATAACCTATATTGTGAGTGGGTTTGGTTGTTGTTTGGGCTTGCTATTATTAATTGTACATGTATCATGCTACTAGTATACTTTATTAAGTATGATTGCGCATCTTGCATACTTTATAATACTTGATTGAAATAATGATATTGTGATTGCTTTCCATCTTTTATTGGATTACGGTATCGGTAAGTGCTAGTGCCAGAACCCCGAGAATATATATATATATAATACCTTTTATTGAATATCATATTGAACTGTATGCGCCGTGCTGTGCTGGTACCTGGGTACTAGATGGCATGGGACGTTGATGTACCCAGAATATCTCTCGGCACGATAGGACTTGCATGTAGTATATCTACGGCTAGGACTTTTGTACCCTTATGCTATGACCCTTATCAACAGGGGTTTAGGTGTTGGGTAACCAGAGCTCCGGATTCTGTGGTGTGAGAGAGAGTCAGTTGTTTGCAAAAAATAATTAAGCGCAAGCGTATGGATCAATCGTAGCTACGGGTCGAACTCAAGGAGATATTCGCCACCTTATTTTACTCACTTTAAAGTAATGCAAAGTGAACCAGATTAAAGTGTTAAATTAAACTAATTAAACTAATAAATTATCGCGTCCTAACTCACAAGCATCTAACGAATTAAATTGGCATGAATAAATTGGCGTCCTAACACATATCCATCTAACCTATCAAACTAAGGCGGACTGGAAGGGATAAATTGCAGCCACACACCATAACCACATAAAAAAAATAAAAGAAGAAGAAGGAGAATGAGATAGAAGAAGAGAGAGAGAATGAGATTAAGGGTTTAGAGAATAAAAACCTGGATGTGCTTGAATCAGATGGAACTTGCTTGCATGAATTAATTAAGCCTTGCATGAACACTTGAATAAACTTACCATGATTTCCTCTTCTAAATCTCCAAGTCTTGTCATCAACATAGGAACTTAGACTAGAAATCTTGAAACTAAACTAGAATTATTACAACCAAATTGAAGACATAAATTGAAAGCATGAATCAAAAGCATTACAATCATGAAATAAAAATCATAAAAGCAAACTAGAACTTAGAAAGCCAAAAATCACAAATTAGAAGGAGAAGAAGAGATGAAATTTCACTAAGTGAATGAACAACATTACAAAGGAGAGGGTAGGTGAATTCTTGTGAAAATGGAGCAAAAGATGCTAAGAATAGCCGGAAGCGCCCAGGAGTCGAGAAAATCAAGTTTGGATTGAGCACTGAAAGAATCACGCCAATCAATCAAATTTGAATGTGATTACAGTAGGCCTCTTAGCATAATTTTGAGGTATTAATAGTATGGATGCGTAGCCCATCGAGTTAGCTTCGTAGCGGTTCAAACGGCACTTGATTCCGAGTTGAAACGAAGAAGTTATGGCCGTTTCCGTGGATAGGGGTTTATTTGTAATTATTGATAGTCGGCCAGGGAGAAAGTAAAGTGGAAGTTTAGATTCAAGGGGCTTTAGTACAATTCTTAGAAGTTATTCTGTTAGCCAAAAGATTCCATTTGGAAGGCTCTAGATCAGTCCAACTTCAACTTGAGATATCTTGGGCTCCCTAACTCCAAATTGGACGAAATTTGGATCTGTTTTGGGTAATTTTTCGTAAGGAATACAACAGTGAGGCCTATATAAGCATCCCATGCTCCACTTTTTTGAAGGACAGATTTGACATTTCTTTAATTATGAGTGAAAATCCTAGTCATCACCCTTGCTCTCTCTATCCTCCAACATTTCAAGGGCACTTTTGGAATTCTACTTGGGATAGATTTTTTTTGAAAGATATTCTTTCATCTATGGAAGGTTGAAAAGTCAAAGATACCTTGATCTCATTGCTTGGAGAAGAAATCTACAAAGAAAAGGAAGCACAAGTTAGAATTAGAAATTTACTTTTCTAGAAATAGAAGGTTTATGTAGCTAGGATTCTTTTCTCTCCCTCTTTCTATTTCTTCTCTTTTTTCTTGGGATTCAAGGCATTGTAAAAGAGAAAGGAGAAAAGGATATTCTCTTTTCTTAGGGAATATTTCTCTTACACTTCCCTCTTCTCTCTTCTCCTCTCTTCCCCCTATAAATACCTGAAAAGCACAAGAAAGCACCGAAGTAACTCTGTCCAATATGGTAAAATGTATGCTTTATGTCCTAAGATTTCACACATAAATGTGCTCATCACCAGTCATGGTAGTAATGGTTATCGGGGTCTACCACTGGATGGTTTGGTGGCTTTGACCAGCGTAGGTCCCCTGGTGACAATTGAGGTTTCATTGTAACGATAATTGAAGTGACCTACAGTGTCTCCCGAGTTGTCACAGTAGCATATACCTCTGACTTAGTTTGTGTGATAGGTGAAAATTTTACTAACATGTGCATGCATCATTGACTGTGTGAATTGTGTGTTTGTGCATCACCATCCCCTCACTGGCTCAGTGGAGGTAACCCCCTCGTGTACACATTTTTTAGATTATGATGCAGGTGGTGGAGGAGCACTATGATCGATGTCCTTGTAATGATTTTGCCTACAGGGCATATTGATGGCTGAGACTTGGTCCCCTTTTATATTTTGACTTTTGGGCCTTGTGCCTTTGTAATAATATTGTCTGTTTACACTGTATAATTTGTGTAGTACTATATGGTCAGCTCAGGATGAAAAACTTTAAACTATATGTATCACTCAGTAGTTTGGGCATGAAATAACTATTATAGTAAACACTTCTGCTTGTATTTCTGAACTTTCAAAATGTATTATTTCTTCCTCCGCGCTTTAATATTACTATGTTGTTAATATTAGTTCTGACTGTGTATCGAGACATTGCATCTATGATCCTGGCAGTGGTTGGGATGACACGTGTCGTCCTAGTCATACCCTTTTATTATATTTTATCCCTTGTCGGGATGGGGGTGTGACACATCATCTAGTCTAATGTGATTGTATAATTAACACTAAAACATTTTAAAGGTTATATTATTTTGCAATCAAATACCTTGGATTTAAGAATTTAAAAAAACAAAAAAAAAACTCCATCTAAATAGATTTCTTACCTATTTAGTAAGAGTTTATAAGGTACTTACAAATTCATGATTATAAAAGTTTTCATTTTCTTTTTATAAATTGATTTTCCTTTCCTTCCCTTCCCTTTACTTATGAAGCCTTCTACCATAACAAAACTTTCAACTTCTTTTTTAGTAATAAATGTAATACTAAGGTGTTGGGAAAAGTGCAAAAATCCTTTTTCTACCTGTATATAATGAAAACTGGAGAAAAATAGTAGTACTTGAAAAATAACTGTGAATAGTGTCATATGAATAGTAACTATGTGTGGGACCCACGTGTGTACAAAGTAAGAGAGTACAAAGAGCGTATAAAATGATAAAAACAAATAAATTCACAAACACAAGTGCTTACGTGATTCGGCAATGCCTACATCCATGGGCGTAATTAGGGCTTCTTCACTATGAGAGAACTTGAGAAAATAATCGTACAAGTAATAACACTTGGATTTAAGCTAAACCCAACCCTGTATCCAAAATCGAATAGCCCTTGTACACCCTCTCTCAACTCACACTCTCAAACCCCTGAAGAGGAAATTCAAAACCCAATACTCCATACAACACTTAGCTCACAACTCCTGAATTTGTTGTTCGATCGATCTCTGTATCATCCTCTCCCCCTTGTCCCTATTTATAGGAAACGAAGGAGAGCAAAGCACTTCTTCATTTCCTCCACACCCCGTGTCAAAGCCGTGTGATAGATGGAGTCGGTGCCAACCTTGACAGGCACCCCTCTCCTTTCTTCTTCTCTCCTTCTTGTCTTTTTCTTCTTTATTACATTCTTCTTCTTCTCATTTATTGCAATCCACCCAAGTCTTCTTCTTCTCATTTTTTTGCAAACTACTCCACCGCCCAACCCATTTGTGAAAGGGTGATAGCTAGCCCTCTTAAATGAGGAGGACCCAACAAACTCCCCATCTGACTCATAAGGAGGGATCTGCCATGCTTGCAATGCTTTTGCAAAAGTCATGCTTTATTTTGGGTAAAACCTTTGTCATCATATCTGCTCCGTTCTTATCAGTATGAATCTTTTCAATATGCAAAAGTTTCTGCTCTAGTACATCTCGTATCCAGTGATACCTTACATTGATGTGCTTGGTCTAACAATAGAAACTTGGATTCTTACTTATGTGGATAGCACTTTGACTGTCGCAATGAATAACATATTTGTCTTGCTTCAGACCTAGTTCTTGAGTGAATCGCTTCATCCATAACATCTCCTTACAAGATTCTACCATAGCTATGTACTTAGCTTCTATAGTTGATAAGGCCACACATTTCTGCAACTTGGATTGCCATGATACTGCTCCCCCTATAAAAGTAAAGAGGTATCCTGATGTGGGTTTCCTCGAGTCATTATCATCTGCCATATCAGCATCTGTGTATCCCTACAACACAGGTTTACCACCTCCAAAACACAAACAAGAATTAATTATACCTTTAAGATACCTCATAATCCATTTCACTGCTTCCTAGTGCTCTTTGTCTGGGTTAGCAAGAAATCTACTTACAACTCCAACTGCATGTGCAAAGTCAGGTCATGTACATACCATGGCATACATCAAACTTTCCACTGCTGATGAATAGGGAATATTCTTCAGTTTAATTCTTTCTTCTTCAGTTGAGGGGCTCTGGTCACTGCTCAACTTGAAATGGCATGCATATGGTGTACTTACCGACTTTGGTTTATCCATATTGAACCTTTCAAGTACTTTTTGTATGTACGTCTCTTGTGATAGCCATAATTTTTTGGTTTTTCGATCACGAGAAATTTTTATGCCTAATATTTGTCGTGCCTACCTCAAATCCTTCATGGCAAAGGACTTGCTCAATTCTTGCTTTAACCTGTCAATTTTACTGACATCATGATCAAAAATTAACATGTCATCAACATAGAGCAAAAGAATAATAAAGTCATTTTTTGAAAAGTTCTTAACAAATACATAATGGTCTGATGGTGTTCTCGTACACCCGTGATCCATCATGAATTAATCAAATTTCTTGTACCACTGTCTTGGTGCTTATTTCCATCCGTATAAGCTCTTTCCTAACCTGCAAATAATGTGTTCCTTACCCTTGACTTTGAAGCCTTCTGGTTGCTCCATGTAAATTTCTTCATCTAGATCACCATGAAGAAACATTGCTTTTACATCAAGTTGATGAACTTCCAAGTTCATGCTTGCAACTAGACTTAACACTACCCATATGGATGATATTTTTACTACAGGTGAAAATTTTTCATCAAAGTCAATACCTTTTTTTTACCCAAAACCTTTCACAACCAACCTTGCCTTGTATTTTGGTTTTTGGTTATTTTCTTTGGTCTTTAATTTGAACACCCATTTGTTCCTCAGTGTCTTCTTACCCTTAAGTAAACTTACCAGATCATAGGTATGGTTCTTATGCAGAGAGTCCATCTCCTCTTGCATAGCTTTTAACCACTCAGCTTTATGTTTATCAGCGTTTGCTTCTTCAAAGCACTCTGGTTCACCTGCATCTGTTAGTGTAACATATTGATGAGGTGGATACCTTGTAGATGGTTGGTGCTCCCTAGCGGACCTTCTTAATATGGGCTTAGCTGGTGGCTCTTGAGAAGGTTGCTCCCCCTGTTCACCATCACTGGTACCATCTGAAGGAGCAATATTTTCACCATCGCCATCACCAATAGCATCTTCAATGCCTTCTTGTGGATCTCCCCCATCATCATGTGCCATGGGTGGAGAATCTATATTAAAATCCACAAGGTCATCAATGAACGGTTGAGATTTTTCAATCTTGTCGAAGTCTTCAATTGTTTGGCCTTCTAGAAAGACCACATCCCTACTCCTGATCACCTTCTTATCAATCGGATCACATAACCTATAACTAATCTTGTCATTAGCATATCCTAAGAAAATGTATTGTTTAGATTTATAATCAAGTTTGGACCATTCGTCTTTCAAAACGTGTATAAACGCTCTACTATCGAACACCTTCAGATGTTTGTAAGATAAGTCTTTTCCACTCCATACCCGCTCAGGAATATCTCCATTCAAAGGAGCTAATGATGATAAATTAATCAAGTAGACAGTTGTCCGTATGGCTTCTCCCCAGTAACACCGTGCCAATTTTGTATGTGAAAGCATGCATCTGATTCTTTCTATAATGGTGCGATTCATCTTTTCAACTACACCATTATGTTGTGGGGTTTTAGGAACTGTTTGTTCATGTCGAATTCCATGGTCTTTGCATTACTCTTTAAATGTACCAATGTACTTACAACCATTATCAGTACGAATGCATTTGAGAGGTTTTCCTGTTTCTCTTTCAACAGTGACATGAAAATGTTTAAATACACAAAAAACTTGATCTTTAGTTTTTAATGCAAATGCCCACACTTTTCTAGATGCATCATCAATGAAAGTAACAAAATAATACACACCACCAATTGATTTTACTTTCATAGGGCCACATACATCATAATACACCAATTCTAAGGTCTCTCTTTTTCTTAAAGGAGAACTTCTATTAAAGGTAACTCGATGTTGTTTGCCAACTAAACAATGAACATAACGGTTTAGAGATGTACCTTTAATGTTTGGTAAGAAATCATATTTTGTGAGAATTTGCATCCCTTTCTCACTTATGTGGCCAAGTCGTCGATGCCACACGCCAGTAGTGGACTCATCATCTGTTTTGTTAATTTCAACCTTGCATATTTGTACTTTTATTTTGTACAAAGTACAGTACTTACTTTCTCTTGCCATCATAAGAGATCCTTTGGTAAGCTTCCATCGACCATTACTAAAGTGGTTGTAATATCCTTCTTTATCTAATTTTTCTGCAGAGATCAAATTTAAACGAATGTCTGGTATATACCACACGTCCTTGAGAACCAATTTAAAACCAACATTTGTTTCAATGCTTACATCACTCATCCTCATAATTTTTGAGGTGCCACTGTTGCCCATTTTTACAACACCAAAATCACCTATCTTAAGATAAGTAAAAAATTCTTTATGAGGGGTAACATGGTAACATGCACCTGAATCGATGACCCAATCTGAGTCATTGCATGCAAGGGTGAGGCAAGATTTTTCACAGTTCAAAATGATGACTATGTCTCCATCTGAGCTCACGACAGTGGTGTCATTTTCTTTTTTCTTCTCATCCTGGTTGTCTCTTTGTGCTTTGAGCTTTCTGTAGTCCTTTTTCATATGCCCTACCTTTTTGCAGTAGTAGCATGTGAGCTTACTTTTTTGCTTGGATCTTTCTTGTGATTTCTCACGATCTTGTGTGGTCGTCTGGTTCTGGTTCTGCTTCTCCCCCGGCTTTCTGTGATAAGTGCCTCTTGCTGAGAAAGCCTCGAGGATTTTCTCATTGTCTCATTCTCTAAGAGAGCCGCTGTCACCTCATCAATTTCGAGAGTGTCTTTCCCAACCAATAAGGTAGTTACCAGTGTATCAAATGAAGATGGAAGAGAAGCCAAAAGAAGAAAAAGTTTATCCTCATCTTCAATTTTTACTTCAAGGTTTAACAGTTGAGTAATAATTATATTAAAAACATTTAGTTGATTCATAAGGTTAGTTCCTTTTTCGATTTTGACACATATAAACTTTCTAGTTTTAACCATAATTTTGGAACAGAGGTTTCATTCAACACATTATACTTTACCTCAAATGCGAGACATAAGCGGATGATACTTACTGTCTTCATTTCAAGTTCTTCCTAGTCATCATCAAACATGGATTGTAGCTTCTTGGACTTGTCAGACAATGCTTTGAACAACCCTTGTACCAAAATATCTTTAACCGTGCTTTGCCACAAATTGAAGTTATTTTTGCCATCAAAGAGTTCCATGTCGAATTTATCCATCGAGATGCCTTTTCCAGTCATTATACTGAAAATAAATTTTTACATACGTTCACGCGAACCAAGGCTCTGATACCACTTATTGGGAAAAAAGGCAAAAATCCTTTTCCCACTTATGTGTAAAGAAAACTGGAGAAAAATAGTAGTACTTGACACACAGGTGGGAAAAGAATTTTTGCCATTTTTCTTAATAAGTGGTATCAGAGCCTTGGTTCGCGTGAACATGTATAAAATCTTGTTTTCAGTATAATGATTGGAAAAGGCATCTCGATGAGTAAATTCAGCATGGAACTCTTTAATAGAAAAAATAACTTCAGTTTGTGGCAAAGCATGGTTAAAGACATTTTGATACAACAAGGGTTATTTAAAGCATTGTCTGACAAATCCAAAAAGCCACAATCCATATCTGATGATGACTGGAAAAAACTTGATAGATGGAGTCGGTGCCAACCTTGACAGGCGCCCCTCTCCTTTCTTCTTCTCTCCTTCTTGTCTTTTTCTTCTTTATTACATTCTTCTTCTTCTCATTTATTGCAATCCACCCAAGTCTTCTTCTTCTTATTTTTTTGCAAATTATTCCACTACCCAACCCATTTGTCAAAGGACGGTGCCTAACCCTCTTAAATGAGGAGGACCCAACAAACTCCCCTTCCGACTCATAAGGAGGGATCTGCCATGCCTGCGGATTTGTTGGGGTCCTCCTCACATGGAGGAGCCCATGTTGTTGGGGTCTATGTGTCTCCTCTCTCTAGCATTTGTGTCAAACGTCCAAAGATGGTGAGAAATCAAAAGTCATGTAAAGATAAAGGAAAGAGAGAGAGAGTGAAAGCCAAAACTAATAAAGGAGAAGAAGACAAGAAGATTAGGAAAAAATGAGGGGGTGCCTACCCTTCACCATTTGTCAACACCTATCCCGCCAAACCTTTGAATATGAATGTGTTGTTGGAGAATTCAAAGAATGCACTCCTCCTTTGTTTCTTATAAATAGGGACGAGGGGGAGAGGGGTGAGGTGGAGAAGTTGAGAGAAAAGCCTTCTCCTAGTAATGGAGTACAGAGAACACAAGAACAAGAGGGTTCTTGTATGTGTGCCTTTGAAGGTACCAAGAGAGGATGGGCTGAGAGGTAACCAATATCCTCTGTGATGGGTGCACAATAGCCACAGAGATGTAACCTCTGTGAGGAGTGCACAACAGCCACAGAGATGTAGTCTCAGTCATGGTGAGCCACAGAGAGAGTAGCCTCTGTGATGAGTACATGTTGTATACAATATTATCTAAGAAGAAGTCTCTTCTTGACGTCAATGTAAGCCTCTAATCATAACTAGAGAAGTTGTAACCCCATTTTATTGATAGTGGAATTTTTAACTGGACGAAGTCCCATGGTTTTTCTCTTCAGTGGCAAAAAAGTTTTCCACATAAAAATCCTAGGTACTATTCATGTATAGTCGTATACTATTCATAGTTACTGTTCACATGAATAGTATTGGAGGTGTTGTTATATTTCCTCCCGTGACTTACACACAAGTGGGAAATTGGATTGTTGTTAATTTTCCCAACATAAGGGAATATGTGGTTTATCCCTTATGTAGCAATGCCCACCAATTGAAAGAGAGTGTATGAACTTTGTGAAATTTGGATTCCACAACACTTCGAATGGGTTGAGTTGTGCGAAAAGGTTGCTCTCCTTAAGGTTGTAGAGGCTTCCAATGGTGCAACTGAGTATGCTTGCCAATCAAACCCCAAGATAAATAAACCCCAACCTGTGAAGCTAGTAGTGATGCACTACATTTACTAGGCCAACTAAGAGCGCCAAGAATTGTGGTCAACACTCACAAAATAAAGAAAGAAAGGAGAGGGAAGGGAGGTTGGAAAACGTTGAGAAGTAGAAAAACAAAAACATTTTCAATGAATGAAAATGTGGCTAGCCCACCCTCTATTTATAGAGGGAAAAAGCCCCTCCAGAGTCTCTTTATAAGGGGTGTGACCATTAAGTGAGTGGACAAGATTCAATCTCCCTTAGAGATTCTGAATCAATACATCAGGGTCTCTCCCACATATGGGTGTGTCTTTGTGAAGAGACACAACCCATATGTAAAGGTATGTCTCAAAGAAAAACACAAATATAATGTATGTGTCAATTCGCCCGGCTAGCGATCCCTACACCCAAGACATAGTGCCATGCAAAATGGCCACCACACCCCCATGGAAAGGCGAAAACTCCTGAGGGTGCGGTGGTCTTTTTTCATGTGGCTTGTGTTTAGGCACAAGGGCCACGCACTGCACGCAACCAGGTAGCATTTTTTCTCCCAAAAAATAAAATCAAAAAGTACCACCCAAAACATTTTCAAAATTTCCATTGGATAAAATGATGAATTGATGATAGATCTTGAGAGTTAAAAGAACGTAAATGTTTGAGGTATCTAACTATCTAGAAGACCTCCAAAATTTGATTCATTGTCATGAAGGAGAAACTTTGTCTTCATCAAAACAAAAACAAAAAAGAGTGAAACATTAACTGATCAAAGGTTGCGATGCAACTGGATGATCTAGTAGGTAGCTGAACTCATGGTCCGCCTAGCATTGCTCTAATCATAGAGCACATAAAAAAACCCCATATGCAACCAAATGGAGCCTGACCTCACCATCTAACCAAATGGAATAAAAAAATTTTCCATACCCTATCTGCTACTGTTAAGCCAAATAAAATCTTCACCCTTAACCTCCAAAAGAGGGTTGTGTAAGTTGTGTAAATAGGTAAAACTTTGTATTCTATTATTGTAAACACATAGTAGTCACCACTAGCCTGAATTATATCAAGGTAAACAAACATATCATCTAGTCTAATATGATTGTATAATTAATACTAAAACATTTTAAAGGTTATATTATTCTGCAATCAAATACCTTGGATTAAGAAATTTTTTTAAAAAAAAACTCCATATAAATAGATTTCTTACCTATTTATAAGAGTTTATAAGGTTCTTACACATTCATAATTATAAAAGTTTTCATTTTCTTTTTATAAATTGATTTCCCTTCCCTTCCCTTCTTTTTACTTATGAAGCCTTCTATCATAACAAAGCTTTCAACTTCTTTTTTTAGTAATAAAAACACTTAGGGAATATGTGGCTTATCACTTATGTAGCAATGCCCACCAATTGAAGGAGAGTGTATGAACTTTGTGAAATTTGGATTCAAACATACTTGAACTTATTTGGATTCCACAACACTTCAAATGGGTTGAGTTGTGCGAAAAGGTTGCTCTCCTTAAGGTTGTAGAGGCTTCCAATGGTACAACTGAGTATGCTTGCCAATCAAACCCCAAGATAGAACAACCCCAGCCTATGAAGCTAGTAGTGATGCACTACATTTACTAAGCCATCTAAAGCGCCAAGAGTTGTGCTCAACACTCACAAAACAAAGAAATAAAGGAGAGGGAAGGGAGGTTGGAAAACGTTGAGAAGTAGAAGAACAAAAATGTTTTCAATGAATGAAAATGTGGCTAGCCCACCCTCTATTTATAGAGGGAAAAAGCCCCTCCAGAGTCTCTTTATAAGGGGTATGACCAATAAGTGAGTGGATAAGATTCAATCTCCCTTAGAGATTCCGAATCAATACATCTGGGTCTCTCCCACATATGGGTGTGTCTCTTTACAACCCGTATATAAAGGTATGTCTCAAAGAAAAACACAACTATAATATATGTGTCAATTCGTGCGGCAAGCGGTCCTGCATCTAGACATAGGGCCATGCGAAATGGCCACTACACCCCCATGGAAAGGCGGAAACTCCTGAGGGGGTGCGGTGGTCATTTTCGTGTGGCTTGTGTCTAGGCACAGGGGTCACGCACTGCACGCAATTAGGTAGCATTTTTTCTCCCAAAAAATAAAATAAAAAAGTACCACCCAAACCATTTTTAAAATTTCCATTAGATAAAATGATGAATTGATGATAGATCTTGAGAGTTAAAAGAATGTAAATGTTTGAGGTACAGAACTATCTAGAAGACCTCCAAAATTTGATTCATTATCATGAAGGAGAAACTGTCTTCATCAAAAGAAAAGAAAAAAACAGAATGAAACATTAACTGACCTAAGGTTGAGATGCAACTGGATGATCTAGTAGGTAGCTGAACTCATGGTCCTCCTAGCATTGCTCTAATTATAGAACACATAAAAAAAACCCATAATTTAAAGTAATATTTTTAGTGTAACTAGCTAGGCACGGTCACACTAATATTGTAACTAGGACATAGATCAAATAAGACAAATAGCAATTATGTATATGATGTTCTTGAACACTTAATTATGATGTGTAATATTATTTCTATCCCCTACAGTATGAAGAAAACCACTCTATATACAAAGGATTTGTATAGTAATTTTGTCGAATTAAAGTCCTGAGTGTAATTATGATTGGTTACACAGAGCAAATTAAACCCTTTTAATTTCTTTTTTTACCGTGTACCAGTGTAGAAATGACATCCATTCAATAAAATAAGATATGTTTGATGTTGGGTCTTGGTCAGACCCGAAACCAAGACCGAGACATGCCGGATCTCATTTCGAGGTTTTCACACTGGATTTTGATCTTGGGTCATGGGTTGAAATCCAGGGTTTCAACAATGGGTTTCATTTCGGCCAGGCCCACCAGAGTCGAAACCAAGACAATTCGAAAATTTCGATCAGTTTCGATCAAGATTTAGTTCAAAGAAAATCATCTCATAGTTGATCATAGAGAAGTCCTAGACAAGCTACCCAAAATTCCTCATTGTATTTGTCATTGTGTATCCATTGAATGTGCTTTCCCACCTCTCTCTTGTTGCTTTTGATGGGTAGGTAGGCTGGCAGATAATGCAATTTTCCAGCTAATCTTTGGCTGTTGGGAGGACCCAACATGATGCAACAAACATATACTAATGGCCTTGCTTCATTCCTTAGAAGTTAAGAGCTCTTCATGGCTGTCCATGACCATCACCACTTACCTGAAACTGCCCATTGCAGGGTGTAGGGCTATATTTGCCCAACTATTTGGGCATGGGGCAGGGATGGCTATTTATCTGGGAGCGAACTCCAGACGAATATGAAACGCATGGATACAAGTTATGTCTTGGAATGAAAGACAATTCTGAATCCGCTTTGTCTACAAACAAGGAAGCTATAAGTAATGCAACTCTATTCCCTTCTCTACTAAACTAACCACCTGAGTCAACTCGAGAAACAAAAAATGGCTTTAATATAAAAAAGGTTTGAGTTCTCCTTAAGCCACAGTGAATGAGAATCCATTAATCGTGGTGCTTCAAATACGTGCAGGAGGATATTTTTGGGAACAAACTAAAGCCTATAGAGATTTGTGAATCCCTAGAATGATGTTGTGAACCTTCATCATGTGGTAAAGGAAAACTTTCTACCAAAAAAACAAAAAAAAACAACTTGGGCATGGTATGGTGTGGCTGATCCGATCCATATCCAAGTGACCCGGGTATAGGTACTTCGTTGTTTCTTGTTTCTAGCTTTCCTAGCAAGACCATGTGTGAGTCCTACTAAGAACGTGTCTTTTTTTAAGAGTTTTACAGACCCAAATTGTGATGGACTGGGCTAGTGTGAATCAACTTTCACTCTTTGGTTTGTTGGAAACTAGAGTGAAAAGCCTTTGAACTTTAATGTTTGTTTTCAGTTATTTGAGAAGAGTTTATTACGGGTTCCATTTTTTTTTTTTTTGGTCCATCCTACTCAAGGGTCCATAGGCCAACTACAAGTTAAGGGGGAAAGCTAAGACAAGCCCACAATCTACAACTAAGGTTGTTGGTTTGGGGGGGGGAGGGGGGAGAGGGATGCCTTTCTGGCACAATATGCAATTCAGGAGAGTCGATCTCTTGACCTCCATGCATTTGAACTTTAATGTTTGTTTTCGGTTATTTGAGAAGAGTTTATTACGGGTTCGATTTTTTATTTTTTTTTGGTCTATCTACTCAAGGGTCCATAGGCCAACTACAAGCTAAGGGGGAAAGCTAAGACAAACCCACAATCTACAACTAAGGTTGGGGGGGTGGGGGAGAGAGGGGAGAGAGGGATGCCTTTCTGGCACAATATGCAATTCAGGAGAGTCAATCTCTTGACCTCCATGCACTTAATTTGCAATGCCTCCAACCAACCGAGCTAGCAATTGTTTGCATAAGATCTCTTGTTACTTTGTTAGTTTTCCTATATTTTTTTCCCTACGAGGCGTCCTTGTTACTTTATAGGTGCATCTTGTTGTCACCAAAATGGCGAATTGAGAAATTGTAACCTTCTTTTGAATTGCTGTCTATTTTATTCTTAAAAATTTTCAATATAAGGGTAAAAAAGGTTTTCAAAATAATTTGAAAGTGGTTTGTCGTCATGTCATTATTAAAAAAAAAAGGGTTAATTACACATCACCCCCTGGTTTTCAAACGAAACTCAGATCACCCCCTATTTTTTGAAATAACTCAAATCACCCCCTGATTTAGACCCCAATATGACAAATTAATCCCTACTGTTATTTTATGCTATTAAATGATGATGTCAGCCAGTTAAATAAATTTAAATCCCTAAACTACCCTTGACCCATGTTGAAAATGAAGGAAGGGTAGTATTATAAAGTTAATTCTAATGTTTTAGTACAAGGGTAAAATAGTCCTTTCACACCAATAACTAACTGCAGACTAACACCGTTACTATAGATGGAGTGATTTGAGTTTTTTCAAAAACCTAGGGGTAATCTGAGTTTCGTTTGAAAATCAAGAGATGACGTGTAATTTACCCTAAACTTTATAAGGGTAAAGAAAAATCAAATAATGATTAAGATGATAATTAATCTGTTTATAATTTAGATATAAAAAATGCCTATGGCTTCGTGTTAATTGCCTCAACTAATTGTGAATACATTGTGGCCAGATCAAGAGTTGCCAACCATGCAGGCCTGGTGGCTGTGACTTGTAAGACTATTCGCCAACCAATGCTTGTGGACTAAGAATTTTTCTATCAAGAGGAAAATAGACAGCACAAGTTAAGGTCTACTCCACGCAAAGTTAAGTTTCTAACTTCTAATAATGATCATTAATTATGAACCAAGCAAATTAATTAATTAGTTTATAAGCAGGACTTCTACCATTTGAATTTTGAAGTGTCACAAACAATAACAACAACCTTACCACAATTAAATGAGGGTTGGTTACATAGATCATAGTGAAGACAAAATATTAAAAGAAAAGAAAAGAAAATGAACACATCAACAGCAACTACAAATTAGTCTTATACACTCTAGCTGGAGTCTGCTGCACAGATTCTTGGCCTTCAATTAGTTTCATTCGATGTTATACTTGAATTAAGGCCTAAACTATCCATGTCTTTCCTAATCACTTCTCCTTCCTAATCACTTCTCCTAGGATTATCTTTGGCCTACCCTGAACTCTTTTAGTACTTTCAATTTGGAACAAGTCAATCCTCTAAACTGGAACACCCGAAGGTTTCTGTTGAACATTGTCATGCCACCTTAGGCGACTTTCTCGTAGTATATCTTGAATTGGGGCTACTCGCAAGCTTACTCTAATATGATCATTCTTTATTTTATCTTTCCTAGTTTTGTCACTCATCTATCTCAACATCCTCATTTCCGTTACACTTAGCTTATTTATATGACGTTTCTTAATTGCCCAACACTAAGTGCCATACATCATAGTCAGTTAATGACTGTCCTGTAAAATTTCACTTTAAGCTTTAAAAGAATCTGTCAATCACATAACATTCTGGATGCATCTCTCCACTTCATCCATCCTACATTAATCCTTTTTGAAAAATATTTTCTTTGAAGTATCACAACATGCTAGTGAAAGCATAGTTTTAAATATTGTATCGATCTTGACCAATACCAATATGATACGGATCAGCTCGTGGATGGTTTTGTGTTTATTTAAAGAAAAAAAAATTTTTGAATAGTTTTACTTTTATTATGGAGTGTTATGATTGATATAGTATCAACCTGGTATGGGTATTGAATATACGGATCAACCGATACGACGATCTGATACAGATATAAAATTTTCTTGACAAGTATCTATTCTAATGGGAGGGAGGGAGGGAAGATGAGAACCATAAGGCTTGAATCCAATATCTCCTAGTAGAGTGGGTTTTTTACGATTTCTAAGACCCTGTTTGTTTGACGAAGAAAAGTGGAAAAGTTATAAGGGGTGGGAAACTTGTACTTATTTCCCACAAACTACCACAAATGTAACTGTTTGGTTAGATGGAGTGAGAAACTTCTAGACAGATTCATTAAATGCATTTCTTCTTGACTGGTGAGATGGGACCAAAAAATTATCTCCTGTAATTCTCTTTTTGTTCCAATTCCCTAGTGCCTATAATAAGAGGGGGGTGGACACCACCAGGCAGGGGTGGAATAGTCACTGCGCCCCCTTGTTAGGGGAACTGGACCGAGCAGGGAATTGCAGGATATAAAGATCTGGTGGGACCCCTCTTCTTCCCATTCCATTCAGTTTCAAAGTCCTACCAAATTGGTAGGATTTTGACACTATTCATAGAAAAGTTACTTTTGAATCTATCTCTCTCGTCTTCTTATTTCTTTTTTTGTTTCCATAGAGTCCCACCTCATCTTCAGTTCCTCTCTCTTCCACTAGATTTTGCCCTACTACAAAATACATATTTCATTATATCCTTTCCTTTTATTTCCTTATCAGCCCATCGACAACATGTGAAACCCACCCATCACAAGTTTCTCACCCCTTTTTATCCGTCAAACAAAATGAAACCTAAAATGACTTTCAGTCATGATTTCAAATATCAAACCATGACTGAAAATCTTTTTAGAGACCGTGAATAAAATGCCCTAATGAGTCTTCGAAGGGTCACTGGTTTTATTGTAATTGCAATGGGATATGCAGTCCAGTACATACTCCAAGAACAACAAACACCAATGTTGTTATTTATTTGTTATTATTTTTAGTATAATCATAAACTATATAATAATATAAATTAAAAATTTTTTCCATAAAACTATTACCTAAAAGCACATGATGCATGAACTTAGATGCCACTATGATCTTCAATATAATCTGGATATGCATTTTTAATGCAGAGGAGTTCTAAGAGTTCCTGCCTGCAGGATTTGTTTGTAAGACTAAAGAACAGAAAATGATTTTTGTTTTTTTTCCTTTTTTTAAGGAATATATTCTACTGTGATGTCTTATCATGGTCAATGGTTTCTGTATTATTATTGTTTTATATAATAATAAGAATAGTTATTCATATAACAATGGAAGGTGATGTTTTTAAAAATTAAAAAGAAAATATGAATTTATTTTTATAATTTTTTTATTTAAATCGTTTATTCTCACTCAGAGTTGGAAGAGTGTATGGTAATGGATAGAGTTTAGTACACATGTATAAACGTAAATGAGATGTGCGCTATTGTATTTGATTGAATTAAATTTTGAAATTTGACATATAACTAATCTAGATCATGCCTTCTCTATTCAATGGTTAAAATGAATATATTATCCATCCACATGGCAGAATAAATGCTTTGTGACATATCGAAAAATAAAAAACCTTCGAGATAATAATAATAAGGGAGAGGAATAAGCACACTCGGTCTAGTTTAAGAGAAGGTTCGGTTCAGGTATTGGTTTATTTTGATTTCCTCTTATTGGACTATTATCGGTTTGGTATCACGCTCGGTCCAGTTCCATTCAGATTCGATACACTTGAACTTTTCTGGTTTTCAAGTTTTTAGCAATATTATATCGGTTTCAATCTCGTTTTCAATTTTGGTCCAGTTTTTAGTCGGTCTAATGTGATCCAGTTTTTTTAACCGATGCCATAATATATACCCCAAACTGAAGTCGATCCAATAGAGAATCAGTTTATTTTGATTCAGTTTGACCGGTTTGATTTAAGATTCATGTACCCCAAATATTATAGATTGTATGTCCATTCTATCCAATGGTAGGTAGACATATATTTTGTCCACATGGCAAAGTATGTGTCTTATAATGTTTGGAAAGAATAACAAACCTTTGTGACAATAATATTTCATCTTCTTATTATTATTATTGGAAAAAGGCTGGGCACTCCACCAGTATACTAAACCCCAAGGTAGCGCCTTCTGTGTCTATCTCTCTCTTTCCCCCACCCCCTCCCTTTGAAATGACTCCCTTACCCCTCCTGTATGATGCCCCATCTTGTGTCCCTATTGGTGTCATTTGCTAGTTTACTGTACACAGGCGGCAGTGTGCTTATCCCTCTCCATCTTTTTTATTATTATTATTATTATTATTATTATTATTATTATTATTATTATTATTATTATTATTATTATTATGGATTGGGTAGTGGAGAATCTATATGAATACAAAATAAAAGGATAAGCATTCCATCCATGGTGAGTAACTGAGTATGATTAGGTTCCTTTTGTACAGGACATGGGACACCCAAAGGTCCCCCCCCCCACAAGACCTCCCATGTTCATTATAGAAAAGCAAACATGACCCACAATACCCGGCAAGAATCAAGATTTGAAAACTCATTCTCCTTTATGTGGGATCTTTTCTTCAACACCAAATCTCAAATGATCCCATCTTCCGGTCCCAAAGGAGGGACCATCCAGTTAGAGTTGCCTTATTAGCTACCCACAATAGTTTTTCTTTCTTGACTCATGATATATAATTAATAAAATAACACCTAATAATTAAGGGACGAATCATTTTATGCAGTAAGTGCAGCTTCATTCTCATTGTTTAGTGGGTTCCTACGGGTCGGATCCTGGGTATAGACACTTAGTCTAGATGAGTTAGTGGTTTGAGGTAATCTGGATCTTCCCAAGCTTTGTTTTGCTGAGATGTTTGGAGAAGAGGTATAATCCCACGTGGGTTTGTTCTGAAACTTGGTGCCTTTATATATTTGATGAGTTATCTCTACTTAATGTCTTAAGGTTTTGATTAGACCCTCCAACATGGTATTAGAGTCCAGATCCCTTTATTATTGTCTAAAAATTGTATGTTCTAAGGGTGTACGCCAAATGTGACAATCTGGGTAATTGGGACAATTTCTTACCGATTCTGCTCCCAAGAGGACCAATCCCAAAACCATCCCATTTACTAAACGTTCTCAAAACTAGCATCTAATCCCGTTTAATAATGAGACGGTTCGATTTCAGTTCCTTAATAGTTCTAAGAACTCAAAGTCTCAATCAGTGAAATATATACAAAATTCCTAAGATATTAACTATAACGTATAAATTTCCCAAACATATACATAATTGAATATATGTTCTAAGTATAAAATAATCAAACATCAATTCCTAAGCATACAACCACTCAACCAAGCCCAGAATTTACACTTCCAAATCACGAACACTAAATCAAATTCAAATATATTATAACTATTAAGTACTAATAACCCTAAAAATGTAATTTAGGCATGTTAATAAGTCCTACCAGTTCCAGTTCTATATGGTTTTTTATTGGGATTTCGGTTATGGACCCGTAGGAAAATCCATCCTAGAACTTTCCCGTCCCATTTAACAATCGGTCCCAAAACCCACTCTCATAACCATCCCATTTAGTAATAGGACTGGTTGGTTTCAGGTTTTAGCGGGACAGTTCTAGGACGGTTCCTAGTTCTGTCCACTTGTAGAGCCGGTGTTCAAGCCATCTCCATAATTAAATTAAGATCCCTATAAAGTTTCAGTATGTTTCCAAAATACCCTCTTGAAAACTTTTTGTGCGCATCGAAAAACCCACAATAAATGGATCACCATGACAGAAGGAAAGCTCGATCCATTAAAATTAAAATATGTTTCATTATGGGTTAACCATACATTATATATAAGTTAGTAAATCTCATAAAGTAGATAATCTCCTTGAGGAACTTCTCTAATATAAAGTAACCTTTTTGAGATCTTTTTTCCATGAAAGGAAAGGATGATTTGTTGAGTTTCCAACTGGGGAAATAGGGATTAGCACTATTAATATTTTATTCACAGAGTTCCATGATTTGATCATGATATGCTTCCTGATCACTCCTTTATGATTCTTTCTTGATTTTTCTATTTCTTAAAATGATAATCTGAAGTGTAAGCGTATCTCTTTTTTACAGATTTAATTCCTTGGTGGATTGTTTTGTATTATATAAGCATAAAGATATGATGAATGGAATAATGGTTGTACCTTCCCACTCAAACATCTGCAACTGTTCCAAAGCAAACCCTAATCAGAAAAGGCCATGTTCTTGCATGATATGTAAACCATTCTTTCTTTTCTTTTCCTTTTTCCTTTTTCCTTATTTGAAGGAGCGTTTGTTTCAGCCTCACATTATAGTATATTATTAGACTTGCAGGAAAGAGGAAAAGCTCTCAAAAGTAAGATTTTTAAAACACATTATCAATTTTAGTTAAATTCCACACTTCCAATGGTGGGAATTAATGTTGGTAATTAATCTTTCACATTAGATTAAGGAGAATTGATTATGATAATATCTTTTTTTTTTGTTTCTAAAGTAGTTCCATTAGATAAGTTACATTAGGATTAGTTTGCTTTATCCTTTGTAAGAAGTGATTATTCTCAACAAAGGCGCATGAATGATTAATTAAAATTAATTAGATGTCTACCATATCTATGCACATGCTTAAAAAATCTTGGCATGTCAGTATTGTTTTAACCAAAAAAAAATTATAGTTTCAATATATTCTGTAGAGGTTGACCTAATACTTTGCTTGTTAAATACAATATTTACTTAGTCTAAATTATATTATCTTTTGGTAGGTATATATTGTACTACATGTGACCAACAACAAGGGCTTAATTTCCTTAATTTTTTCTTATTAAGGGCCAATATTATTCTCATGTATTTAATTAATTATAATTTGAGTGCAAGACCATATAATGCAATGCAATACGTATCTAAACCACTACATTATCCATCTTGATTATTATTATTATCTTTAGCGTTATCATCATCATCATCATCATCATCGATGAAAGATCTTTGGAAATAGCCTCTCTATGAAAGCAAGGGTACTACAAGAGCCTCGCGTGGTTATGCCTTTTATTTTTTTTTCTTATCGATGAGAGATTAAAATGCTAAAAATAAACCTAATTCAATGACTTTCTTGACAAATTAGATTATTGATCGATGTTTATTATTGAGAGAAATATTTGTTTCATTTTCTTGACTTACTGAGGGCCCCGCTATTGGAGGGGTCCCTATAATCTCTGTAAGGACCCACAATACTCTATTTATCAATAACTCCAAACCAATCCATTAACCTTCTCTATAGTCTGCCATATTTCTCTTAATATGTCCATACGCATCCTATATATGAAATGTAGGAAGTAGAAGTAAGGATGTCAATTAGTTGGTTCGGTGTGGTTTTGGTTAAACTGAATCAGTTTTGATCTGTCACTGGACCGACCCAAAAAAAAAAAAACTGTTAAGAAAGTTTCGTTCAATTTCAATTTCAGTCCATTTCTAATCAGGTTTTTGTTATAGGTTTGTAATCAAGCTACTATCGGGTTCGGGTTCAGTCCAGCTTGGTTTTAGGGTTACATGTATCATAACAAATTAATTGGAAAATCCTTGTTTAGGTTTCCAGTTTCTTATCGAGTTACTATCAATCTGGTCTCGATTTTTTATCGGATTTGGTTCAGTTTTTCGATTCGGAAAGTGCATTCCGTCCAATTTAATTCCATTTTCTACCGATTCTATAAAATCCATGTACGCTCGCATGCAACCCAAGAGGGGGTGAGTTTTGTTAGAGCTTTTTTTTTTGCTAAAGATCAGCAAAGTATGTATTGATGTAATGAATAGATGTTACAAGTCTTTTAGAGTATTAAACTGCTCCCAATGGGATTACAAAAACCTGTAGTGAGGTCGCCCCATGGCTTCCCATGTGATTTGATTTCCAATCCATCTTGGCGTTGTGCTCATAGACCATGATGTTTTGGAGTTGGCCGCATGGTTTGCAAGGGAATCAGCTAGACCATTTCCCTCTCTGAAACAGTGTGTTATCCTCCAAGTTATTGTGTTTAGATAATCTATTGTTGTCCATCATTCTTGTAAAAATCTTCCTAGAGGATTAGCTGAAAGCACTGTTGTTACCACTGCTGTTGAATCACTTTCCACCCACAGCTTCTTGATGTCTAGTTTTTTAGCCTCTTTGATTCCAATAAAAAACGCCTCCATCTCTACATAGAAATTGGTTTTAATGCCATGGAAAGTGACAAAGCATTTGACTACAGCTCCATAATGATTTCAAAACACTCCTCCCGACCCTGCTGGCCCTGGGTTTCCCAGTGAGGAACCATCAATATTTAATTTGCACCAACCTTCTGGGGGCTGCTTCCACCTTACCTCAATTATCCTTCTCTGTTTGGGGCTATCTATTTTGGCATTCACCGTCCTTGCCAGCATTAGTTCTTGAACTGTTTTAATCCTCACGCCACTAATACGGGTGCCATCTGAAACATCTCTCAAGCAATTATTGACCACATATCTTGGTACTTGCTTAGAGCCTTCATATCTCCTTCGATTCCTTTCTAACCAGATTTGGCGACAGGTGATTGTTATTAAATTTCTCCAAATGTCCGGCAGCATGACCACCTTAGCTTTCCTTCTCCACCACGAGAAAAACAACTCAATGGAAGGGAATCCTCTCCATCTTTCATTGAGCAATAGAATTTCATCCCATATGTGTCTTGAAAACCTGCAATTTATGAAGATGTGTAGACTTGATTCCACTGCATCGTGGCAAAGCTCGCATCGAGACACTAAAGGAACCAAGCACCTACCGATTCTATCATCCGTTGGTAAGGCATTATGTAGCAGGCGCCACCCAAAAATGGAGATCCGGGGATGCAACTGTTTGCGCCATATATCTCTAGTCCACGGTAGCTGTTCAGCCTTCCTTCTTAACTCCTCCCACGCTGAAATCACTGAAAACTGACCGCTCTTTGAATGCCCCCACAGCCTTGTGTCCTTTCTACTTGATTTTTTAATTTCCTGCTCTTTGATGCTTGTGAATATATCCTGAAGCTCTGCGTTGTCCACCTATGGAAAGGTTAAACTATCACCCTCAAAGAAATCTGCCACTTTGGCAGTTAAACCACTGGGAATTTGGTAAGGTTGCAACAGTTCTTCAATGCCCTCCTCCCCAAACCACTTATCACTCCAAAAGTTTATATTTGTACCATCACCTATAGCCCATCTTTCAGCACTTGTAGTAAACTTCCATACTTTTCTCAGACCTGGCAGTAGTGATGATGAGCCAATACTCCTTCTTAGGGTACCATCTGCATTCAAGTAACGTCCTCTCAAGAAGGCAGCCAAAGGTGAATTACCTGTTTTTACAAACCATGCAAATTTAGATATTAAAGCCAAATTCACACCCTCCATCCTCCTGAGTCCAAGGCCCCCCTCTTCTTTGGGCTTACACATTAAATCCCACCTAACTGTAACTCCTTTTGCCTTCTCAGCATCTCCAGACCATAAGAAGTTTCGGACCCATCGTTCAAGCATGACTATAGCCGATACCGGCCACAAATAAACTGAGAAGTTATGGATCGGAATGCTGCAGATCACCGATCGAACTAACTCAACTTGCCCAGCCATTGAAAGCATTCTTCCCCTCCATGCTGACAACCGTTTCTTGAAGTGATCTATCAAAGGCATAAACAGGTCTTTTTTAACTCTCCCCCTTGTCAGATTCACCCCCAGGTATCTTGTGGGAAATTGGCATAATGGAATCCCCAAAATTTCCTTCAGAAGCTGCTTTCTCTCCTCCAAAATTTTGTTGCCAAAAAAGGCTTTACTTTTTGCTAAATTTATTTTTTGCCCTGAGTATACCCCATACTCCTCTAAAAATTTCATAACCTTCTTCACATCAATCAGGTTAGCTTTCATAAATATAAAGAGATCATCCGCATATATTAAATGGGTGGGGGTTGATACCTGTCGCAGGCCTGGGAGGGATTTTAAGACTCCTGAATTCCTGAGAGCTGCAAGTCCCCGACACAATACCTCTTCAGCTCTTATAAATAATAACGGGGATAGTGGATCCCCTTGCTTTGGACCTCTCTCCATGCCAAAGAAACCAATGGGTCCTCCATTAATGAGAACAGATATCCTGGCTGATGTCATAATCTGATGCACCCAAGATATCCACAAAGGCGAAAAACCAAATCGCTTGAGCACATCCAATAAGAAACCCCAGTCCAAAGAATCAAAAGCTTTCTAAATGTCCAATTTCATGCTGAGTCCCCCTCCCCTACATTTTATATCCATAAGATTTGTCAATTCAGAAGCCACTCCAATATTTTCAAATATTACCTTACCCTGCTGGAATGCTCCTTGTTCTTGGGAGATCAGCTTGTGGAGAACTGTGGATAGTCGTGTTGCCATTATCTTAGGTATTAATTTGAAGAAGAAGTTACCCATACAAATAGGTCGAAAATGACCCACTGTATTTGCATTATCCACCTTAGGGATTAAGCTCAAGAAGTTACTGTTAGCACCTTTCGTTATCACCCCCTCCTTAAAAAAATTTTGAACACCCCTACAAACATCATTTCCAACTTCATTCCAACATACCCTGTAGAATGTACCTGGATACCCGTCTGGCCCTGGAGCACTATATGGATCAAGGTCAAAAACTGCCATTTTAATTTCCTCCTCTGTTGGAATTTTAGCCAACATCTCATTGTCTGCTGCATTGAGAATAGTAGGAATCACCTCCAGCAATTCCGGCTTTTTAATTGAGTCCCCAATTTTATAATAATTCTCATAGTGAGCCACCATGCAAGCACCTATCTCTCCTGCTTCAGTAAGAGTAGTACCATCTTCTTTTCTTAATTCTCTGATGGCATTCCGTGCTCCTCTGAATTTTGCGGATTGGTGAAAATATCTGGAACACCTATCCCCCTCTCTGATCCACTTGTCCCTTGATTTTTCTCTCCACAATTTTTCTTGCAGCTTTATGGCCCAATCAAATGCCTTTCGCGCCTAAGTTTCCTTATTAAATAATTCCTCAGAGAAACCCCTCTCTTCCATCTCACTAAGAACACCCTTCAGCTCTGATTCTGTGCGAGTCACTTCTAAATCCACATGGGGAAATGCTCCTCTAGCCCAAGACTTGAGTGGCCCCTTCAAGCGTTTCAGCTTCGTCATCACCACAAAAACTGGAGACCCTCTGACCGGTTCAGTCCATGATTGCTTTACCACCCCCTTTGAATTCCTCATGCTCAGCCCAGAAGCGTTGAAAGCAAAATGGAACATTAGGTGGACAAGGAATCGTCTCACATCGCACCAAAATAGGTGCATGATCTGATTTTCCCCTATTTAAGACCCTCTGAACGCTGCTCGAATAATGCTGCCACCAGTCATCATTGCACATACTGCGATCCAGCACCGCTCTCACGTTTCCCACCCTACAGTTATTGGACCAGGTGAATTTGTGACCCTTAGATGGAACGAGAGAAAGAGAAGCTGATTCTATCATTACTGCGAACTCCTCTGAAGACCCTACATTAAATCTTCTTGGCCCTCTCTTATCTGAAGCATGCAAATAAGAGTTAAAGTCTCCTATAACCAGCCACGGGCATGTTGCCCCTGCAATAGAAACCACATCACACCAGAGATCTTGTCGTACAGTCCTGAAGCAGCTTGTGTGCACTACTGTGATAAAACTTCTTATTCCATGCATCTCGACTTGCACTGTTAATTGCTTATTTGATTCCATAATCACCCTGGGACGCGGTAGTCCTACTTTCCATAGAAACCAAATATTAGGCACCCCCTCATCCCTATTAGTTGTAATAATCTCCGGAGACATTCCAATTGCACTAAGATAATTTAAAGGGCATCTGTCTACCCCTATCTTTGGCTCAGCTAGCCCCAAAAAGTCTGGTTGTGTTTCCTTCAGAATTCCTCGCAAATGTGCTCGCGAGCATTGGTTACCCACTCCTCTTACATTCCAGGACAAGCACCTCATATCAAACTAGGAGAAAGGTCATGCCTGCTCTTATCTAGAGCAGCTTCACTGTGTTGCAGCTCATGATCTACCTGAGCAACCTCATTCATGCTATTGCCTCCCCGCCTCGAACCTGGAAGGATATTTGACTGTAGGATGTGCTTTTCTCGCGCTTGTTTTCTTTTGCTTACCTTCCTGAAAGGTTCCTCCATGCTTTGAATAATTACCTGCTCGGCATTATCGTGGTTAACTATTGCCAGTCTCCCATTATTGCGGCAGGTAACAGAAATTGGCGAGTGGATTTCATCTCCTAACTGTGCGGGCCTCTCCACCATTGCATCATGTGCTAACTCACATCCATTCATGTTGCTTGCCACCTCATGCCCCAAACCACAAGAGTAGGAATCATTCTCCATAGGCTCAATATTTCGGTTAGAGAGAGAGTCGCTAACCCGAGAGATAGAATCCTCGTGTGTCTCCACCTCCTTAGCAATTTGACTGTTTCCAACCTCCCCCACAGTAACAGCTTCTAACGACTTATCTACCACATGAGCCGCGTGTCCATCACTCTTAGAGATAGAGTTCAATTCGTCTACGCTATCCTTAACGTTGGAGTCTCCCTCTTGCTCTGAAACACGTCTTGCCGGTGACCGTCGCCTAACATGAATTAGAGTGCACACAACAATTTAAAATGGTTTGGTTCCATTTGATCGTACGTCCACTACCTTGATCGTCGACCAAAGATTTCTTCTACTATGGATTTCTTTTTCCAAACAGGAATCAAGCCCTTACACAACTCAATCACTAACCTCGAATTGAACACCCGAACCACACAGGTTACGGATTTCCTTTCCACTAGTATACGAAATACTAAAAAGTCACACAAGTTTTCTGTATAGCAAAATGGCTTCTTCTTTCGAACCTAACATATATACTTTCAAGCTCAATAGATCAATACAAGATGTTTGGCTTTAGATCTGGAACACGTTGCAGCTCTTGTTTATAATCCGTAAGATGATATTGCCAATATAGCTTAGACACAATAGCTTCAAGATAGTGAGATGATTCAAGCTTGGACATACTTAGTATTGTTGTGTGTATATTGTTGTTTGACAATAAATGACTACTTAGTTATAGGCAAATGAACTAGCTGCTAAACCACCATTCTAGTTAAGCTCAGCTTCTTTTTTGAACATTTGAATTTTTTTTTCATTCACAAAAGAAAATAGTTGTTGGAGATCCACCTATAATTCAAATTGGTTGAAAATATTAATCCATTTTGGTCTTCAATATTCTTTTCATATTTTTTTTAAGAAAAACTAATTGTTGGAGTTCCTCAACATCAGTGAAGGTGTTTAAGAATTCCACTCAAGTGGTTAGAGTCCAAGTAATTAATTAATGATAAATCAAAATCATTCAAATCCATAATCGCACGGCAATAAATACTATCACATGGAAGACCATACGATGGCCACGGAAGACCACACGACAGTCACGGAAGTAAGGATGTCAATCAGTTGGTTCGGTATGGTTTTGGTTAAACTGAATCAGTTTTGGTCTGTCACTAGACTGACCCGAAAAAAATAAACCGTTAAGAAAGTTTCGTTCGATTTCAATTCCAGTCCATTTTCTAATCAGGTTTTTGTTATCGGTTTGTAATCAAGCTACTATCGGGTTCGGGTTCAGTCCAGCTTGGTTTTAGGGTTACATGTATCATAACAAATTAGTGGGAAAATCCTTGTTTAGGTTTCCAGTTTCTTATCGAGTTACTATCAATCCGCTCTCGATTTTTTATCTGGTTTGGTTCTGTTTTTGGATTCGGACAGTGCATTCCATCCAATTTAATTTCGCTTTCTACCAATTCTATAAAATCCATGTACGCTCGCATGCAACCCAAGAGGGGGTGAATTTTGTTAGAGCTGATTTAAACAAAATGTAACAAACACCTAAACTAATTCCTATCATCACACATTAGCAAACCAAAGAAAATGAACAAGCAATAAACTTTTTAAGTGCCATGTGAGATATTACCAGTAGCTTGACATGAAGTAGAGTGCACACAACAATTTAAAGTGGTTTGGACTTTGGATCCATCTGATCGTATGTCCACTACCTTGATCATCGACCAAAGATTTCTTTTTCCAGACAAAAATCAAGCTCTTGCATAACTCAATCACTAACCTCAAATTGAGCACTCAATCCACCCTTGGTCAAGGATTTTTATCCAGGCCACACAGGCTACGGATTTCCTTTCCACTAGTACATGAAATACTACAAAGCCACGCAGGTTTTCTGTACAGCAAAATGGCTTCCTCTTTCAAGCCTAACATATATACTTTTAAGCTTAATAGATCAATACAAGATGCTTGGCTTTAGATCTGGAACACGTTGCAACTCTTGTTTATAATCCTTAAGATGATATTGCCAATATAGCTTAGACACAGTAGCTTCAAGATAGTGAGATGATTCAAGCTTGGACATACTATTGTTGTGTGTATATTGTTGTTTGATATTAAAAATGACTCTACCTATTTGTAGGCAAATGAACTAGCTGTTAAACCACCGTAAGAGTTAAGCACCGTTTCTTTTTTGAACATTTGAATTTTTTTTTCATTCACAAAAGAAAATAGTTATTGGATCCACCTGTAATTCAAATTAGTTGAAAATATTAATCCATTTTGGTTTCTAATATTCTTTTCATATTTTAAAAAAAAAAATTAATTGTTGGAGTTCCTCAACATCAATGAAGGTGTTTAAGAATTCCACTCAAATGTTTAGAGTCCAAGTAGTTAATTAATGATAAGTCAAAACCATTGAAATCCATAATCACGCGGCAATAAATACTATCACACGGAAAACCACACGACAGTCACGGAAGATCGTGGTTGCAGCGACTCAAGACTGTCACTCTTGAACATGGATGAAAGTAAGTCGCAGAAGACCGTGGGATCGTCCGTCCTGTTGTGATTTAATCTCATTACTCTAAGACATACATAGAAGACCGCAAAAATCATCCACAGATTTAGAACTTTAAAGTTTGGCAGTCCACATTGACTTAGAATATTTTGTGATTTTGTCATTTAAGCTTGGTCTTCTGATTCTGTACACGGAAGATCATGGACAACAAATGTAGGTAATTTTCTAAGTCAAACCACTTAGTTTCTTGGGTTTGTTCATTTAAATCCTTTTGATATCATTTTCTTGAACTTTTTACATCTTGTGGATCTTATACATTAAGATTGCACTAATATGCCAACAAATATCAAATCCTAATCTTATTCACGAAAGATTCCTTCAAATTTGATGTAGCATATAGGTCTTTGATCTTTCAAGTCACGGAAGACTATCCCTTATAAGCGGAAGATCGTCCTTAGCAATTCTTCATTCAATCAACATCCTTTGTTCTTTATTCAACTGTTTTTTCTCATCAAATACTTGAGTAACATCAAACTTTTAGCACATTAACATATATGTTAGTACACCAAAACACACATCACATACTAATTTTCATATCTTAAACACATAATTAATAAACGGAACCTTTTAAATCCAACAACCCCCAACCCAAAACCAAACTAATAAAAAGTTGATCTTTTGATACCTTAAGTAGAAGGAACCGATCAGTTTTAATTGGACTGATTGGTTCGGGGTGATCTTTTAACACCCTCAAGTAGAAAAACCCATGTTTTCTAAGTCTCAATACCACCGGGCTATCCCATTAACTTTGTATAATGTTAGTATTCAAGTTTCTTAGAATTAATTTATAAAAATATTTAATGTAGTTACCTAACTTTTTGTGTGAAAACAAGTAAAGGAGAATGTTCTCTGTGCCATAGTGCAGGCTATGCCCAGACACATGGGTCTGCCACTCAGGGGGCAGGATGATCATTACGCCCACTTTCATGTGCCTGGGCACAACCTGCGCTGCGGCATAGAGAACAGCCCCCCAACAAGCAAATACCAAAAGGGATTATAAATTATCAAACCATAAATTGACTTGCCATGTGATGATGAGATGCTTTACAATTTATTTTTCACAGAAGCATCCAAGCAAATTAGTCACTTCTTAGTTTTTGCCCTTTTTAACATTGTGTCTCTACATAATTCAATAAGATGCCAATGTTAGAGAAGTGCCGGGGACCACTGTGGTCCATTGAATTCTCAAGTGTACATTATTTTTCCTTTTACATAGCAAATTAAAATTTCAAAGAATCACAACCATTGGTTTTAGGATTCAAAAATTAAGGGCTTATTTGGTATGATTTCTATTTCAATTTTATAGGATGATTTCTATTTTTGGAAGTTGTTTGGTTTGATTTATATACCTTATTTCAGTGAATAGAAATCAAATTTAGGTGAGACGCTCTTTATATTGAAATTGAAATTGCATTCACTCTTGCTCTTTAATGAGAACATGGTTAATTTAATATGTAAAACAGTAATTTCTTGTTAAAAATAAGAGTAAAGGTTGGGTATGCCAGCACCATGCGCAACATGTGTCTGTCTCTCTCCCAACCCCCTAAGGAAATGTCCTCCTTGCCCTCCCCCATCCCACCATCCCTAACTAGAAAGTGGGCAATGTGCCCAACCCTCTACTTGAAAATTGAACTATCAAATAGATTGCTTATTTTTGAAATATTTCAGATTGATTTAACCAAAACAATTTCAAATTCTTGAGAAAAAAATATTATTTCATGAATCAATTAAAAATTGAAATCAAAATCACACCAAATCAGAATTAATAAGTATAGATCCCCAAGTAATAAAATGGTACACGTCATCGATATGGTTATATACTATAAAAAATATATATAATATGGTTATGCAAAAATCTTGGTGGAGATTTCAATTGTACGGCTGCACTCAAGAAATAATGCACATTAAGATGAGTCAATGTCAATATGGCACGACTTATAAACATTTTTTTTTTGGAGGAAGGGGGGGGGGGGGGGAAGGATGAATAATTATCACTTTCAATTTGCGGGCACTTCCAATTCTTCCAATTCCTCTAATAGGGGGAGTGGACCAACCTTAGGCAGTGTTTTCGGGCAGGGGGTAGGATGATCATTTCTGCCCCCATGTGAGAAATTGGAGGGGATAATGATTGGTAAAGGTTATTAACACTTAAGGGGGTAGGGAGGTGAAAGTGAAATGGGAATAACAAAGGAAAAGCAATTTTTTATTTTTTTTGGAAAAATATTCTCTGTGCCGCAGTGCAAGCTGCGCCTAGGCACATGGGTCTGCCACTCAGGGAGGCAAGGTGGTAATTGCGCCCACCCTCATGTGCCTAGGCACTGCGGCACAGAGAACAGACCCCCCCTTCTCCCCCTTTTTTTTAATTACCAAAAAAATTTCTGTTTTAATTTAGGAAAAATCTTGTTGTACCAAGGTTGGTGAAAATAAAATCATAACATTGTTTTTTTTTTTTTTTTTTTTGCCCTTTTATTATAGCATTTTTTTTTTATAATGATAGATCTTGTCATTTCACACACCTACTTGAAAATTGTGCAGCTTTTAACAATGACATAACAATAAGTTACTTTTAAATTATTTTGAAAATCCGTTTTTATCCCTACATTAAACAATTTTTGGGAATAAGACAAGGGGCAATCTAAAGAAACTTCTCAATTCATCATTTTGGTGACAATAAGACGCATCCTTAAATTTAAGGGGTTCAATTACAAAGTGAAATAAAAATTAATAACTAGATTAGATGATTTGGAGTTAGTTCTACAAGATATTAGGTGTGTTGAAATTGATGTGTTAGACAAATCCAATTTAATGGTTAAATATTAATATTTTGTACGTTATTAATTAGGTATGGTTAGTCCTTAGATATACATTTGAATCATCCAACTAGGGACATAATAGGGCATTCTATTCATATGGTTGTCTTATAATTATATGTTATTAGGAGTGGTAATTCTAAACACAAGTGTAAATATACATATATTTATATGAGATAAAGTTCTCTGCATTGGGGGCTCAGGATGCGCTCAGACACATGGGGGTGGGCGAAATAACTGGCCCACCCCTTGGATGACCCAAATCCCAACCCATGTGTCTAGGTGCAGCCTACGTCTAGATGCACTCCCGGACAAAATACGTGTGTCCTATTTATATACTCTCAGTAAAAAATTGCAGCTGGCCCCACACCTGAAAAATACTTATTGCTCTACTTTGGTATCATGGGTATTGGTGTACAAACTATTTACTCAGTATGACCTCGACTTATTGTTGCAAGGGTGAATATCAAGAAAGAGATTTTCTATTTCTTGTTGGACTCACAATTCTGATTTTTATGACATGATTTGTAAATTATTTAAAATTTATTAACTATTAATATTTTATTTTCTAAAGGTTTCAATATCCAATTAATTATTCAGATTCTCTGTTAAAGGTGTTTTGACAACATAGGGTGGTGACAGTAATTATTTTCATGTCCATAGATCTAATTATGTGAGAATAATGTAAAATGGAAGAATTTAATTGGAGATATTCTTTTTCTTTGGAGGGGGAAAATAGATACACTTGTCTTGTTAAGCTCTCTTTCTCTCCCCTTGGTCCTAATAAGATGTTCTTCTTCTTCTTCCATGTTTCAAGGGTTGTATTCCTTAGCAAGATTTGCACTTATGAATCAATACATAAATTCTAAGCCTCTTCTCTGATTAATTGAAAAGCCTATTGTTGCATGAGGAATAATTTGTAAATAAAGTTTTAAATCCTCAATTTTATAATATGGATTTTCTTATTGACATCCCTCAAGGTCTTAAATAATTTGTGACGTGAATTTTTTTGTCTTTTTAGCATGATAAAAAAAAATTTCGAACAAGAGTAGTAATGTCATTTCACATGTGTACTTGAAAAATATGAATGATAATGACACCTTTGATAATGATATAATGGTATATCACTTTCAAATTATTTTTGAAAACCTTTTTATATCCCTATATTAAGGAACATTCAAGAACAAGAAAGAAGATGTCAAATTCTAAGCACACCTATAGAAGTGTCATTGAGACGCTCCCTTTATAATAAGGTGATGAATACAAAGTTCTCATTTTACTATTTTAGAAAAGGTTCGCTAAGCCTCCTTATATCTTTTTTTATTATTTCTGTCTCCTCTAATAATTGAATACAATATTTATGTGAGAGGGTGGAGAGTACCTTACTTGTTCAGAGAACCTCCCCTCCCTTAATTTTTATTTAATTTCACTTTCCTTTTCTTTCCTTGATGGAAAATAATATACAAAGACTAAATAAGTTATTAGTTATCTACCACATGAGTTGCTCTATCCAAACAATTTTAACTATTTAATTTATAGACACTTTATTGATTGTTTGACATTTCTCTTTTTACTTTCATCAAAGCAAAAGAATTAGTTTTGTGATCCAATGGTTACACAATCAGTGGGGTTGTTTTTACTTTAGAGGCTGTCTTGGAAGAGTCAACCCAACAGTTACAGATATCCTTTAAGCTTTAACAAAAGCTTACCAAGGGATTACCAAATCTACCTTTTAAAAAAGAGATTGCCAAATCTAGTATTACTAACATAACCATAGATTAGATCTCTTCCTTTTTCTTCTCTTTTTCTTTTTCTTTTCCTTTTCCTTTTTCTCTTCCTCCACTACCATCAGGGTTTGAATTGAGGTAGAGGATGTTTAAAAACTTAAAAATGAAGGAATGAACCTTTCCAGACCATGGTTTTAGTTCACATTAATTATCAGATCGGGTATCGGTCAATTTCGAAACGATATCAGCACATTATGCCTGTAAACGGATTGCATTCGGCTCAGATACGGATCGGATCCGGATATTTCCTAATCAAATATGGATATCTCTAAACGAATTCGGATGCGGATCGAATTCGGATTTTTTATCATCCTTTTATATCTCTGTCTTGTATAACTCGGACCTTCCTCCCCCTAGTGGATACAATTCACTCTCAGTCCATATCTCTTTGATCATGATTCTCTTTTCCTTATATTCTAGAACATGTTGAATGTTCAAAAACCCTCAAGATCATTATTTACTTAACCTTTTATTATTAAGTTTGCGAATTCTTTTCCGGATATCTCTAAACGAATACGGATGTCCTTAAACGGATACGGATGCGGATCGAATTCGGATTTTCAATTATCCATTTACAACCCTTTATACATATCGATCATATTGGTTCGGATCAAAATCATTTTACCCCTCAAAAGATCCATACCCCAAAAAAAAAAATTGACTGTTTTCCTCTCCTCTGTTCCGATACCATTGATATGATATTGATCAGGTATCAATATCAGTCAAGGTTGATATCAATACGGATCAGCCGATACAATTGATGTGATACCGATACCTAAAGCCATGTTCCAAACAGATTGTGTCAAGATTTGGGCCATATTATCAACAAATTATAATCACTAATCAAGCCTGCACAAGAATGGATCATCTAGTAAAACTTAAAAGGTTTAGGATCAAAGAAGATAAGAAAAATAAATGCCAAATTAAGCCCAAACAGACCCTTTTAAGCAAGCCAAAGGTTTAGAAAAACCTGTAATAACTGCTGGGTGGTTATGTGAGCCCAGTTGGTTCAATAAAGAATGAGTGTTGTCGGGAATCTTCACCCAAAAAAAAATCTCAGTACACAATAATACATACAAATATCACAAGTATCTGCCCTTATTCAAAGTTGTATAGATGGCAATCATAATCTTACTAATTAAAACAAATCAAAATGGACAGATTTATCAAATCTTCCCAAAGGGATATTTCCAAGAAAGTACTAATCACAAGGACCCTTCTCACTCTTTAGGAGAATTTTCTTAGGTGGCTATCATCAAAAAGAAATTTTCTCGGTCTTTTATCAATCCTAATCATCTGATTCTAGGTGGACCCTCCATCAATTTCATCCACAGAATCAATTTTTGGTCTTCCTTATTTCTTATGTAAAGTGGTTTGAACTCTAAAGTTGTTTTCAAACCTAATAAATGTATAAAAAGATATAATTTTATGAATTAATTTCTGATCAAATCAAGGTTATAAAACACTGTATCGGGTACGTATCAATCACTGTCAATATCGGCTATATCGATTTTGCCGTATCAATCAATTTTGTTAGAAACTAACGCTCAGAATGACGATTTTGCAGAAGAAAAACGAAGAGAAAGAGAAGAACAAACATACAAGACAAGATTTACATGGTTTACCTCCAAGAAGGAAGGCTTCATCCACGGCCGAGCGATAGAACGATTCCACTACTTCTGTGAAGTAAAATACAAACCCTTAATCTCACATCTCTCAAAGAGATAACAACATTATACAAGAAAATTCTAACCCAAAAAGTACAGAATTGCCCCTAGAGACCCACCCGGTCTAGTTCAGACCTGAACCAACTTATGTCTAAATACAAATCAAATCGAAGATCTCGACGAGCTCTACAGGGGACAATGCCCATGGCGCTGATGTGTGCATTTTCTGGCTATTTTGATGCGATTCGAAGGCGAAACAGCCCGCTGAAGAATCACCATAGCGCTTTCTAGACTGAGATCAGGCTTCACCAATAACAAATTTGAGATTAAAAAACCAATTTTCAATAAAAATATCCACTTTTTGGTCAATACAACTGATGTATATTGGTATCGGTCTCCGGCGACACACATATGTATTGGTTGATACAATATCGATATTTAGAACCTTGGATCCAATCCCTAATCAGGATTTTTGGTCTAAATTGTTGAGTAATGTCTCCAAATGTAGAACACCCAGATCCTAATTACACTTTTAACTGAACATAATCTACAACACTGTTAATTTATGTTCTTATACAGTTACATTTACTTGAGAATTTAAGATAAAAGTTAGTGTTAAAGTTGAATCTGCTTAAAGTTTAATTGAGAGAATCTATGATGAAAGGAAATGCTTGATTTTACCTGTTTGAATAATGTTCTATCCTGGATATTTTAAAACGAGTCTTACTCCATCATTAAGATTAGAGACAGACATAAATATACAAATTAAAGTTACTCTAGAGTGCTTTCAGAAATACCATTATCTGTCAAAACACCCTCTTTTGATGCTTGTGCTCTACCCTTGTTTCAATTAAACCAACCTTCCTATGTGCCTCCAATCTAGGGGTGTTAATCGGTCGGATCGGGCTGGTTTTGATATTGTAATGGTGAATCCGAAACCAAACCAACAAGGGAAGCTTCGCTTTTAGTTCGATTTGGTTTCTCTTATCGGTTAGTCATTGGGTAGGTATCGGTTTCAGTATATAGGGTTCTTATCGGGTTATATCGATTTGATTACAATTTCGATCTGAATTTTCATTCAATTTCGTTTCAGTTTGGTTTCAAGTGTGAAATATCCCAATACAAAACCAATCCAATAAGAATTGATTTGGTTTCGATTGAATTGAGTTGGTTCGGTCGGGTTTCACTAATTCAGTTTAGGGATTGATACCCCTACTCCAACCTAAAGTTCTAGGTTCGACGAAAACCCAACCGGTTCATACAACTAAACCAAAGAACTAGCTTCTGGTCGAGTCAATTTATTTATTAGCCAAAAGCTACCATATTGGACCACATAGAACCAGCTGGTTCAGCTTTGAGTTGCCCATAGGCCATAACTGGTTCAGCACTGATTGCTCCCATCTTTCAAAACCAAACATATTTTTCCAAATTTTGTAAAAGTCAAGGAGAAAAGTAAGTGGAAGGATAATGATAACTGTGATTTTTGTTGATCTTTTTGCCTATTGACTCTTTCTAGATTTTAGACTGCCTAAGGCTAGACTTCAAGATTATCTAGTCAATAGTAATTTTTCTTTTGTCATCAAAAGATTTCAATAAATCAAAGATTGTGATCAACAAAATCATGTTTAGTTTTTTTGACAAAAGAGATCTAAGTGGGACCAAGAAGATGGTAACCTAGCATATGAAATATATGTCATTTGTCTTTCTATTTAATCTTCTAGATATAGTGATTACTATTTCCAACCAATTTTGAAGATTTGAAGATCAGAGACTTAATGGAAGTTTCATAGCATTGAAAAGAAGGGTGGGTTAGACCATGTAGACCATACTAAAGATTTCAATGTTCTACTAACAAAACCCATCAGTCAATCAATTCATCCTTAAAACATATCAAAAGGGTCCCTCATTAGGATCTCCTACACCAATTTAAGTGAACAAAAAACATAAAAAGCATTAACACATGACCAGTAGATCAACAACCTCAAGGTGGGTGAGTTTGAAAACCAGAATTTAGTGTTGATCAAAAGAGACCAGAGGGAGAGAGAATGTTGATCTCAAGAGAGAGAGAGAGGGGCAACAAGAGAGTTGGGTAGCATTAGAAAACTCAACAATTCTAGGGGTTTTTTTTTTTTTGTGGTTTGAATCGGTCGTATCGAATCGAAAAGAATTGGGATCGATCATGTCTGATTCCTGATTGTTGAAACCGTAGTTGGGTGTAGGATAATATGGAATCGAGATTGAATCATTCCTTATCAATTGGTTTGAATCGGTCCTAAGAACCCTAAAATCGGCCTTCAGATTAGAAAACTCAAACTATTCAAGAGCTATTTGGCTTGAGTCAGACAAAACGAATTGGTAGGAATTGGGATCGATCACATCTGATTCTCAAATTCTTAAACCATGGTTGGGCCCAAGGTTTCAAAACACGGAATCAAGAAAGAAGTGGCGTCAGCTGATTCACATTCAATTCCATTCTAGATCGATCGTAATTGGTCTGAAATTGACCAGAATCAGTCATATTCCACTTAAACCCAATAAAAAAAAAAAAAATCCTTTATGAACCACCCGCGTACGAATGATTCGAATCGAGATTGATCACGACTGATTCCAATCTGAATAGACTGATTCGATCAATCCAATTCCAATTTTCCAAACCCTGATTGGACCCTATAATATTGGACATGTAGATGGTTATGAATGTATAGAGGTGATTAGGTTAAAAAGGATAAGGGGTTTGGTTAGTTGGAGTCTTGGAGAGAGAGAGAGAGAGAGAGAGAGAGAGAGAGAGAAAAGGTGGATGAATGGATGAATGAATGAATGTAGAATAGAAGAGAGACATTGCTGTCATCAAATGGGCATAGGAAGCAAATCTTAGGGAATCAAATAAAATTGCCCCCTCTTTGCACCACCCCACCTGCTCAAGATATGGTAAGAGCACATGATTTCACACCAGAAGAAAGGAACAGAGCTGACGTCAGAGTATCTCTTGGGAGGATTTTGGTGGGACCTTTCACCACCTCCCCATAAGTCCCCCAACCTTTTTCTTTCAGTCCAAAACACTTCAAATTTTATTTTTTTTTGTTATTGTTAATAAAAAACCAGCTAAGCCGTGGGTGGGAAAAAAGTTTTGTGACTTAAAAGAAATCAAAGCTCATTGATTTCTTATTATTATTTCTTGTTTTGATAAAGAGAAGATATATATAGAAAAAGAGGGTCCCCTTGCTTGTTCTCTAATTCAAAAACTAGTTGGAAAATTTGGGAGATTCGGAGTGAAATCTGGTCGGATCTTGCTTTCTTGGCTGTGGATTTTGGTGGGTAGTAGTATTTCAACACACTTAACTAATGGGTTCTTCTTCATTTCTCTCCTAGAAAACATTCACGAGGACCACAACCAACAAATCAATCATCATTTCTTCTTTCTTATTCCTCTTCTTCTTCTTCTTCTTCTGCCTCTCCTCTTCCTTATTGGATCTTTGGATCAGAGTGAGATGGGTATGGAAACAGAAGCTCAGTTTCATGTTTTAGCAGTTGATGATAGCCTTCTAGACAGAAAACTGATTGAAAGGCTGTTGAAGAACTCATCTTATCATGGTATGTTTAAATGAAACTCTGGAAGGAAACAAAAAAAAAAATGAGGAAACAGAGGAGTTCATTTCAGAGATCTTCCCAGCTCAATTCTTTGGATTTTGACTGTTTCTTCTTCTGGGTTTTGTTAATTTTGCCAGTTACTACAGTGGATTCTGGTAGCAAAGCTTTAGAGTTTCTGGGTTTACATGAGGATGATCAGAGAAACTCAAACCCACCTTCTGTTTCTTCACACCATAATCAGGTATGAATCTATCTGTAAGCTTCTGAAAGCCTAGATCTTCTCCTTCTTGTTGGGTTCTGTTGTTAAATGTTTGAGTATTTGTTTTTACAGGAAATGGAAGTAAATCTCATCATCACAGACTACTGTATGCCTGGAATGACAGGCTATGATCTGCTCAAAAAAATCAAGGTTTGTGTTGTTTTAACTTTTTTGTTTTACTGTCCTTTCTGGGAATCTTTCTCACCTCATAATTCTTAAATCAAAGAAGCTCAATAGATTTTCTCTGGTTTTGTTCTACAGGAATCTTCATCTCTAAAAGACATACCTGTTGTCATCATGTCCTCTGAGAATGTACCTTCTAGGATTAACAGGTAAAAATCAACTCAAGATTCTTTCTCTCTCTCTCTCTCTCTCTCTCAGCTCTTCAGCACTTCTAATTTGATTAAAACTTAAAATTTTAAAAGGGGAAAATAATAAGAGTTGGAATTGATTTCTAAATTTCAATTTTATTTTTTATGGTAATGATCAGATGCTTAGAAGAAGGAGCAGAGGAGTTCTTTCTTAAACCCGTGCAGATCTCAGATATGAAAAGGCTTCAACCCCATCTTCTTAAGGGGAAATATAAGGATCAACAACAACAACAACAAGAAGAAGAACAACAACAACAGCAATCACCACAACAACAACAACAACCCAACAACAAGAGAAAGGCAATGGAAGAAGGCCTTACAGGTAGCCTTTCACCTGAAAGAACCAGGCCAAGATTAAGTGCTGGCTTAACAGTGGTCTGATCAATAAAAATATTAGTTTCCCTTTTACAAGAACAAGGAGATCCCATAACTCCTTTTTTCTTTCAACAAATTTTTTTTTGTTTCCTTCTTCTTCATGCTTCATGACACAGGCTCAAGAGCAATGTGTGTAGGGAGGGAAGAGGGGAAAGAGAGAGAGAGGGAGAGAAGCATGAGAAGAGAGATGTTCATCACAGTTGGATACCTGTAATTTTTTTTTTCTTTTCTTTTTTGATTAATGGGTTACTTGTATACATTTTACATAGCAAAATTTGCATTCAGATTTGCAGAGAAGCAAAATAGAAATGTAAATAATGGATAGAACTGCAAAGGGAATCTGTACTATTTGGCTTAAAATCCATTCTGACAAACTTGATTCACTTTTATGAGTTCTCTTAAGAGATTGTCATTATTAGTTTGATTGTGTGAAACAAGAAATAAAAAAGGATCTGGGGGTTAAAAGGATGCTTTTTTCCCCTTGAATGTAGGTGTTGATGATGAAGATAATAATGAAACTTCCATTTTTATAATTCAAAGAAATTAAGGGTCAATGGTGCCTTTTTTAAGTTTTCTGAACTAATAATAAAAGCATGTTAGGAACAGAGGCTTCTGATAAAGGGAAAATTTATAATAAAGTTTCTTAATTTGTTAGATTCCATTGTAAGAAGCAGCAGCATGGTTATAGGCAGTTGTGGAACAAATAGTAGGTGGCAAATAGGTCTTGATTGGTTTTCATAAAACAAAAACAAAAAAAAGAGGTCTTGGTTGGGTGCATTGTAGATTCTATTATGATACTTGTCATTTGGTCAAAGTTTGTGTTCCTTTTCATCTTTCAAAATTCCATCCAAAAGTTGACCTCAATTTATCAAACTTTTGAAGTCTCTACACGTTTAAGTTGGCACACAATATCTGTATAAATCATCAATGACTTTTTTTATTGGGTATTTTTATTTTTTTATTTTTTTTTATTTTTGATTTGGGAGGGGGAGGGGCTGTTGATACTATGGTTCAAGATCTAGTTAGAAACTTGAAGTTTTGACTGAGATGTCTTGGTTTCTCAAGTTCTGAGATGAAACCCATATGTAATATTGTATCAATTAGATTTTTACATATTATGACAATATTTTAGAAATTTCGATAATTTTGATCAATTTCCACAATTTAAAAAAAAAAAGTTTCGATCAATTTTAACCAATTTCAACTGGTCCATTTTCGATCAATTTTGACCAGCACATGACATGTCTAGTTTTGCCTAAAAAAATACTTGGGAAATCTCGGTTTTGGCTGATGTTGAAAACGAGATTTAGAACATTGGTTGAACCTAAATCATGTATATAGTGGTAATGGTGGGGGAGGGGTGCTGATTAGTAATTGTATATATGCACCTTGAAGAGATGGAGTGAAATCTTTAAGGACCAAGTTTTTCTTCAGCTATAGTCAATGGAGAATCATATTCCTTGATGAAGGGCTTCAAATGGTATTCTTAAGGTATGTTGGAACAGTGGGGTATTTTCGATCATTCATAGATAGGAGTAGACATTAGCAACCATTGAAGATTGTCCTTTTCCTTCTCAGGAAGGAAAATTTTCTCCAATCGTTAATCAATATTTTAGATTAGACTAAGCCTCCCATGCATACCATTCACCATAGGCATCAACACCGGATGGCCAAGGGGAGAAATAGTTTTGACACCAAACAATAGGGGGTGGAAGTTGATGGGACAAGAGTCCCATCACATATGTTCACATCACCCATGGTGAGGGGATTCTTCCTCCCCTTCAATGAATGAAAATTTTCACCTTCCAAATTTTATTCTTTGCATTTTATTTTAAAAGGTTCATTCTGAAATCACCAAGGTTGGTGACATTTATCTATCATTTTTTATTCTTCTTTCTTTTAAATGTTAATCTCACTTATAATTTGTCAGTGTCACAATTCTTATATTTCATTGTAAAAGTATTGTTACTTATGCCCCTATTTTACGAGGTTTTGAAAGTAGTATCAATTCGATGTATTAGCGTATATGACTTAACGATCTCTAAGGTTAGCAAAACTTTTTTTTTTTTTGAGTCTTCTTTTCCTGAGGACTTCTTACCCATTTGGCCCTTTTTAAGCTTGCAAAACATAATAAAGTTTCCTTTCATGGGTTTACACAAAAAAAGGAGGGGGGGGGGATCTAAATGTTCATAACCTATGAATTTTGGATGAATTTTGGAAAAATGTTATTTGCAACACCATATATCCACCAACAATTTTTCACCCTCTTACTAAAAAAAAAAATTTATTTTTCATCCTTAAATAATTTTCTCACTTGCAAATATATAGCTTGTCTACACATGGCTCAAAATGGTGAATAAGTTACTATACTGTGAAAAAGAAAAATGCTTTAAAGAAAAGTTATTAAACACACCATCAATTATAAAGTAAACACAAAGTTTAAGTCTTTTATTGAACAAATTTAAAAGTTTAGATATATTGTTCATAGTCATTGAGAAACAAGCATGCGTTACAATTTACTTTTAGGATTAAAGCAAATAATTCATACCACCATGTATCTTTTCTTAGTCCTATATACTTTTATTCCACATGGTAAAAGAGAATAAATTTTTCAAGCATCATCTATATAAGATTGTTAAGGATACTCAAAGGCTGCTATTGTCACAAATTGCAATGCAAAGTGGTCCAAAGGGGATTAAGTTGACAATTCAATTGCTTACGTGGCTAATTCGAAATATCCCTCTTAATTTTATGTTTTTAAATAGTTGCAATGTAGGTGATTATTGCCGAAGAAGAAAACTTTCTTCAAAAATATTAGAATTTTTTTTTCTTTTTAAAATTAAGCAGATTATGTGATATATTATAAACAAATAATATATTTATTGCTAACATTTATAAGAATTAGTTTGCGTCCATGATTTACAATATTTATATATATATATAAAATAAATTTGAATAAACTTCTATTTTTTTATAAGCCAAGTCAAAAGTGAGATGAAAATTAAATTAATGTTGGGGAAGAGGGAACACAAAAAAATGAAATATGTAGGTGGAAATTTAAGTTTTTGTGAAGGCTTAAAAATGTAGAATTAAAAATTTTTTTAAAAAAATAAGCAGATTACATGACCAAGTGTCTCTGCAATATCTTATAGACAAATAGTATATTTATTACTAACATCATTTGCAATAATTAATTCGAGTCCAGGATTTACAATAATATTTGTTATATATAGATAAAAATTTTATTAGAAAGTCAAAAGTGAGATGAAAAATTAAATTAATGTTGGAAAAGAGGGGACAGAAAAGAAAAGAAATTATATATACATATATGTTCATCAAGTTTAATTAATTGTCCTTCTATTGTATGCACAAAATGAGCTTCATAAAAAGAATTCATATATATAGGTGGTCATTTAAATTTTTGTGAAAATTGATAGATGTTTGAAAAAATAGTAATTGGAATGGGTGCACTTGGTTTGTGTCTAAGTTTATAAGAAAGTCTCTTACTCAAAAAAAAAATTTATAAGGAAGTCATAGATTTAACACTTCTAAAATAACATTTAAAACTCATTTTATTAAAATTTCTTTCAAATGTACTAGGTCATTCAATATATAACTATATAGAATTTCTTAGGGACTAAGTTTCCCTCCACCCATAGAGGACGGTTCACCCACCATCCTAGGGTTCACAAGCCCTTCCTTGGGTTTTAGTACGTTCCAATATATCCTCTTGATACCCTTTTCCGCACTCTCCCGCCCTGCGGTGAATGAGATCCCATTCATCATGGGTGGAGGGAAATTCAATCCTTTTCTTATTGACTCTCCTCAAGGTGTCAAGTAATTTGCAATCTTATTTTTTTCAATGAGGGTAAATAATGTTATTTTACATGTGTACTTGAAATATGTGCATGACAATGACACATTTTGATAATGACATAATGATTTGTCACTTTCAAATTATTTTTGTAACCCCTTTTATACCCCTAACTTTAAGAAATTTTGAGAATAAAATAAGGGGCAATTAAAAAATTCTAAATACATCTATAGAGGTGTCATTCAGACACTCCCATATATATAACTCCCATAGCTATAGTTATTGTTATTTAATAAAATTAAATGATATTATATAAAAAAAATTTTTGAAGACTAAATAGATGCATGCTCCCCTTTAATCGATGTATTACAAAAGCTAGCATTTAGTACATATTCAAGATAATAATTTTAAATCAAGTTTTATGTTATCATCATTCAGTAGTTAGACAAAATCATACTCATGATAGGGAGTAGGATGGAAGAAAAGGACATCATACTTGCACATATTTATTATTAAATTTTGGCGCAATTAGTAGTCCATCAACTTTGCACACAATGTGCATCTAGGTGGTACTTTAAGTTTGAACGAGATTTGAAACATATAAATAAGAAAATTTGTTGAAATATAAGCATTTGATACTTGTCTTGGTAGTGCATATAATTGACTCATAGATTGAACAACTGTAAAAATAACAATAGGGATCACCTTACTAAAATATTCTAATAGACCAGAATACTCAAAGTCATATAGTTATCAAATTAAAAAAGTTGACAATAATGTCAAGTGAGTAATAAGTAAATTTACCTGTAAAATAAGTATAAATGTGAACATGTGAAGGACATATTCGATATTTACTTAAACCGATCACATACCCAAGAGGTTTCAGGTCTATGTGATTGAATAATTTAATAAGAGAAAAAATGTAGAAGTTCATCTATTAGCTTTCTACTGCCTAGGGAATTAATATAACTATGTCTTGTCAAGTGAGAATTATTTGAATACTAATTAATTACGTGGCAAATGAAGAATATTGTTTCTACCAAAATAAAATGAAGAATATTGTATGTTTGTAACCAACATTGTATAACAATAAGTATATGTAATAATAGAGAGAGGATTTAAACGTTTTATGCTTATATATATTGGCATCTTACACGTCAAATCAATATTGGAGAACAAAATGACATATTTAACAAGGAGAGTAAGAGGGGGAGTGTCTCATATTAAATGAAAAAAAGGAGAAAGAGGAGAGAGACTGCAAAATGGAAATAGGCTTGAAAGAATACTGCAATTACTCATGGTAAACTATTAACATCAACTAAACAAGAGCCCATTTTAGCCTGAATGTAGATTCCACAATTAATAGGCGGATGAGAAAGTTCTTTCAGATTAGTCCTTCCTCCTCCATTGATACCTATCTTGGGATACCATATGTAGGAGGGAAGTTATCTAAGAATCATTGTTCTGATTTGATCTCTAGAGTCAATAAGAAGTTGCAACATTGAAAATCACAATTCCTTAGTCTTGCAGGCAAGTTAGTGATGGTATAGTCAATTTTGTCAGCAATTCCTTTATATGTAATGTCATGTTTCAAGATTCCGGTTGCTGTTCATAAGACGTTCGATGCCACCAGCAAGAAATTCTTCTGGTCAAGTGGAAGCAAGAATATGATCCCTATGGTTTCCAAGAGCACTATATGCGAGTCAAAGAAGTTTGGAGGTCTTAACGTTAAACAATCAACTTCAATGAATCAAGCTCTGCTTGCTAAGAAAGCTTGGGAGCTCCTCATTTCACCTACTTCCTTATGGAGAAGACTGATGAAAAATAAATACTTCCCCAACTCAACATTTATCAATGCTAGGTGTCCTGTAGCAACATCTTGGGGTTAGAAGTCTATATATTCAAATAGAGAAATATTCGTAAATACCTCTTCATTTAAGTGGGTAATGGACACTCGATTGCTCCCTGGTTAGATTTCTAGATCCCCTCTCACCCTCCCCTAGCTACTCTTTTTCCTTTGCATGGAGAGGCTCCTAAGTTAATGGTGGATCTTATAGATTTTCATTCTGGTACTTGGAAGAGGGATCTGATCTTTCACTAGTGGCCTCCGTATATAACCTGTAGAATCATCTCTATCTCTATTTTGATCTTCCCAGTGAAGGATAGATTCATTTAGGCAACATCCAATGGAATTTTCTTAATGGCTTCCACTTACAATATAGCTATCAATGGTTTTACCCATTCATTTGAACCATAATGGTTCAAGATTTGGCATCCCCCGACTATCCCAAGGTGCAATACCTTATCTGGAAAATTCTTCATCATAAGTTTCTACTCTCGGATATTTTTATCAGCAGAGTTCTAAACCTAAGTCTGATTTGTTTCCTTTGTCACAATTAGCAACAATCAATGGAACACTTGTTCGTGGGGTGTACTTGGAGTCGACAAGTTTGGCAACAAGCTGGTTTGCTCTATTTATTCAGAAACAAATCCATCACAACAGTCATATGCAATCTAATTAAAGGTCAAAATAACTCCAACAAAGATGACATCTTGTTGATTATTTTATGTTGTAGCATTCTTTGGAATATTTAGATCGGTTTCTAGGACTAGACTTTTAGGCAGAAGAACTTCAACCCAAAGAAAAATCACGCTTAGAGTTATTTCTGGGGCTAAGGAAGTGGTTAATCATTTCCATTTCATAAGGCGTAAAGTGAATAAACTAGTTAGATAGAGTCACCCGCCTCACCCATTCGTGAAATTCAATGTCAATGGTGCGAGTCTTGAAAATCCAAGAAATTCGAACATTGGTAGAGTTTGTCGCAATGCCAATTCTTCATTTATTTGTTGTTTCTATGAAGGAATAGGTTGGAACTTTGCTCTCGTTGCCGAAGCTCTTATTGCTAGGAAAGCTATGTTGATAGCTCTTTCTCTCAACTTCAAGAAGCTTATAATTGAAAGCAACAATCTCCTACTGGTTCGTCTTTTAAGCGATCTCTCAGAAGCTTCACCTTGGAGGATAAGACCTATTGTTGGTTTTAAATGAAGTTTTAAAACAAATTAAGATTCAAAATAGGTTTAAATTCAAAATAAGTTTTATTATATTTATCCCTTTATTTACTTATCACTTTAGTTCATTTAGGAGACACTTATGTTTCTTCATGATAATTCTTAGGTTGTTTCATAGCCTCACCTTGAAGCTCCTAGAGAAAAGAGAAACTCTATTCAGTTATTGGACTCTTGAATTCTCCTATTAAAATCTTCTCTTTATTCCTCCTTCTCATTGCATCTTCCTTCGTATATAACTAGAGGAGGGCTTAGCCTCTTTGTATATCAATCAATCAAGTAATCAAGTCTTCTTTAGAAGTGCATTTGTGATTTAAGTATGCATGTATTCTTCATGCATTCTCTTAATTTCTTTTAAGTTTTAAAAGGTCCACTATGTGAGTTCTTCTAAGTTTGAGCACAACCCTGTAATACTCGAAAGGGTTTAATAGTAGAGTGCACGATTACTAGGAGAGCCAATGGGCTGTTTTATCTTGGAGACCGATTCGTAATATTTTCAGTTGCACCATAAGGGGCATCTACTAGCTTAAGGACAGTGTCAAGTGACACGATTCAGCCCATCATTATTTCTAACAATTTCTATTACAGGTTTGCAGAAGAATTAGTGCAAGAGATAATTTGAAAGCTTTCTTACCATCAAGGCAACAATTAGGTTTGATCTCTCAATATTCTGACAATAATTCCAACAATTCTTAAGACTGTAGAGACTCAGTTTATTGAGAGACTAAAATCTTTGATATGACTAATAACATTGTATCTGCAATGGTGAACCTAAGGATCATCTCTGACCTTGACAAAGTTGTACCATTTGATGGTTCAAATTACAAAAGATGGAAACAGAGATTGTTATTTAGTCTAGAACAACTATCTGTCTCATTTGCTTTGGCCTCATCTTTACCTACTGAAAATGATGATCCTATCCTCAAAGCCCATAGACAAGCATGGATCCAGACAAATTATCAATGCAAAAATTGCATTCTTAATTCTTTATCCAATGAGCTTTACCATGTCTATGCATCATATGATTGTGCTTAGTTCATTTAAATTGTGTTGGATAAGAAATATGCCTTGAAGGATGCTAGAAATAAAAAATATATTATTGCAAATCATCTAGAATTTGTGATAAAGGATGACATGAGTATATCTACCCAAGTTGATGAATTTCAAGTTCTAGTGTCAAAACTAGTCAAAGAGGGAATGGTCTTACCAAATGGCTTTGTTGTTGGTTCTCTATTAGAGAAGTTACCAGCATCCTGGAGTGACTTCAAAATGAATATAAAGCACAAAAGGAAGGATTGGACTCCAGACCAAATCTTAGTCCAGATTAAAATTGAAGAGAAGAACCGGGAGAAGGATAAGATAAAAAAGGTCAAAGAATTTCAATCTAAGGTAAATTTGGTCAAGTTAGAAAAACACGAACAATTTAAGAAAGGTTTAAACGCCAAGAAAGAGACAACCTTCAAGAAAAAAAAGAAAAATTGTTTCGTATGTGGCAAACCTAGGCATTTCAAGAAAGAATACCGAAAATGAATAACAAAACTAAGGCTAACCTCATTGAGGCTGAAAACTTCACTGCCATGGTGACCGAGATAAACTTGATTGAAAAACCAAAAGAATGAATTATAGATACATGTGCTACCAAGCACATCTGTAGGGATTGGAACGCTTTTTCTAACTATTCAACAGTTGGAACTGGTAAACAAGTATACATGGGAAATTTTCAATCATTTCAGTTCAATGGCAAGGGACAGGTTCAACTGACGTTAACTTCAACAAAAACCCTTATTCTCAAGGATGTATTGCATGTGCCCAACATTCAACGGAATCTTGTATCTGGAGCTCTATTTATCAAGGCAGCATTCAAGCTATCATTTGAAGCAGATAAAACTATTGTTACCAAAAATAATATATTTGTTGGAAAATGGTATAACTCATGTGAGTTAATTGTACTGAATATTGTCAATGTTATCAATGAAGTACCTAGAAGTTCTGTTTACTTGGTTGATTCGTATGATATTTGGCATGGTAAATTAGGATATTACGGTGCATCATACATAAATAAGTTGTGCAAATTAGGTTTAATAGATGAAAACCTAGAACCTCCATCAATCAAATGCTCCATTTTTGTTGAGACAAAATTCACTAAAAAACCTCATATTTCTGTGAAAAGGAAAAATGAGCTATTGGAATTAGTTCATAGCGACCTAGATGACTTCAAATCACATGAGTCAAGAGATGGTAAAAGGTACTTTGTTACCTTTATAAATGATTGTTCCAGATATACTAAGATATACATTCTTTGGACCAAGGATAAAGCAGAACGGGTCTTCTTATCCTATAAGACCGAACTTGAAAATCAATTGGAAAGAAAAATAAAAAGACTTAGAACTGATAGGGAAACAAAATATGATACTTAATATCTGTCACAATTTTGTGAAGAGAATGGGATTATTCATAAGACAATGACTCCATATCAACCTCAATCCAATGGGGTTACCGAAAGGAAATTCTCTGAAAGAGATGATGAACTCTATGCTTATAAGTTTGATTACCTCTGGACTTGTGGGGGAAGCCATATTATCAGCTTATTTTGTCCTTAACAGAATACCTCATAAGAAAACCTGCTCAATAACATTTGAGTTATGGCATGGAAGGAATCCTAACCGTAAGTATCTACAGGTTTGGGGTTGTTTAGTCAAAATTGGGTTACCTGAGCCCAAGAAAAAGAAGTTAGAACCTAAAACTTATGATTGTGTCTTTATTGGATATACTCATCATAGTGCAACATATAGATTCATGGTAATTAAATCTTTAGATAGAAATTTTAGAGAAATACCATTATAGAATCTGGAGATGCTAATTTTTTTCAAACATATGTTTCCTATGAGGAAAGATTTACAAAGTGTTGATACATCTTTGTCAAATAATAAGATTTCATCTGAAAAGGTGAATGGAGACTTCACAAAACAAAGTCCTGTTGAACCTAGTGGCGAAGGTCAACTTAGAAGGAGTAAAAGGCAAAGGGGAGAACCTAATTTAGGTGATGGTATGTTTACATATTTTATTGATAATGATACTATTACATACCAACAAGTCATCACATCTCTTGATGCTATATTCTAAAAAAGCAATTAAGAGTGAGTTAAATTCTATAATTTCTAACCACACTTGGGAATTACTTGATCTTGCACTAAGAACTAAGGTTCTAGATACCAAATGGATTTTCAAGAAGAAATTAAAGTCTGATGGATCACTTGAAAATTTTAAGGCCAGATTAGTAATCAAAGGCTTCAAGCAAAAGAAATATATAGATTTATTTGACTCTTTCTTTCTAATTGCTAGAATTGCAACAATAAGATTATTGATTGTCATTGCATCAATTTATAAGCTTGCCATAAATCAAAGATGTAAAGACAATATTTTTTAATGGAGATTTAGAAGAAGAAATCTATATCAAATAACCTGAAGGCTGTGTCATTCCTAGACAAGAGCATAAAGTTTATAAACTTATACGGTCATTATATGACTTAAAACAAACACCTAAGCAATGACATGAAAAATGTGATAACATTTTGATTTCAAATGGTTTTTAGATGAATGACTCTGATAGATGTGTTTACAGCAAGTTCCATAATAGCAAAGGTGTTTTTATAATTTTGTATGTTGATGATATGTTAATTATGGACACTAGTCTTGATTTTATAAAATCCACTAAAGCTTTCATAATATCCTATTTTTATACTAAAGACTTGGGAGAAGCTGATGTGATTTCAGAAATTCAAATTATTAGAAGAGAAGATGAAATAATTTTATCTCAGGTCCATTATGTGAAAAACTTACTTTAAAATATGGTTATTTTGATGATAAAACCAAGAAAACACCTTTAGCTGCTGAAGGTCATATATAAAGAAATAAGGGAGAACTAGTTATCAAATTCCCAAATTATTGATTTTATCTTTTATTTGATGAATTGTACAAGACCAGATATAACTCTTGTTTTTGAAAAATTAAGCCAACATACTAGGAATCCAGGAATGGAACATTGGGATGCCTTAGAAAGATTGTTAAGGTATTTAAAGGGTACTATGCATTATGGTTTACATTTTTATGGTAATCTAATTGTTTTTTAAGGATATTATGCTGCTAACTGGATATCTAATTCAAATAAAAATTAGCTACTAATGAATATGTATTCACTTTAGGTGGTGGGGTGATTTTATAAAAATCGGTTAAACAAACCTGTGGGACAGATTCTACCATGGAAGCTAAATTCATAGCTTTGAAAAAGGTTGGATCTGAAGCCGAATGACTGAGGAATCTAGTAGTAAATATACCATTATGGCTTAAGCCTATGCCTTTCATATATCTATATTGTGATAGTCAGACAGTCATTGCAAAGGCGAAAAGTAAGGTTTATAATGGTAAGAAGAGGCATATACGTCTCAAATATAACTTGGTGAGAGAATATATAAATAATGGTACCATTGCTATCGACTTTGTAAAGTCAGAGAGGAATGTAGTAGACATGCTTACAAAACCTCAGCTCACCAAGGTTATTCATGAGACATTTAAAGGAATAGGCTTAACGCCCATGTCATAAGTCAAGGTGATGGACACCCAACCAATGTGATAGGAGATCCCTAGAATTAGGTTCAAAGGATAAAAATGAAGTCACTGGATGACTTAACTAGTACTATCAAAATGGGCCTATTCCTGATTAGATGTGAAAGATAATACTCACCACAATAAATAGAATGATGAATTATAGACTCTTAATGAACCAAAGCTTATGTCATATGGGAGTATGTTAACTGTGGTGCATACTATGGGCTGACCTAAGTGGATGTAGGGGGTGAGGCCACCTCTGATGAGAATTTTATGGACAGATTCTCTAAACATTCATGAGTCCAAGATAGAGACAAGGCTAGAATTTTTATATAATAAAAAAGGGTGACTACAACGTCGGGTGGTAAGATATGGATGATAAGTCAGTCGGCTACACCAATGAGAAAAGGTTCAAGAAGTCTGACTTCACTCATACTCTGTAGCGTAGCTTATCAGACCTAGTATAGATTCAAGTCGAAAGACATCTGCAACGATGTGTCCTACTATTCTAATGTGCTCAGACTAATTTTTTTGTTTTTGTGTTTCATCGGTATTTTGAATCTTGTGGAGGAAATTTTGGTTTTGGATGAAGTTTTAAAACAAATTAAGATTTAAAATAGGTTTAAATATAAAATAATTTTTATTAATATTTATTTGTTTATTTACTTATTACTTCAATTCATTTAGGAGACACTTATGTCTCTTCATGATAATTCTTAAGTTGCTATGTAGCCTCGTCTTAAAGCTCCTAGAGAAAATAGAAACTCTATTCAGTTATTGGACTCTTGAATTCTCCTTTTAATTCTCCTATTAAAATCTTCTCTTAATTTCTCCTTCCCATCGCATCTTCCTTCGTATATAAATAGAGGAGGGCTTAGCCTCTTTGTGCATCAATCAATCAAATAATCAAGTCTTCTTTAGAAGTGTATGTGTTCTTCATGCATTCTCTTAATATCTTTTGAGTTTTAAAAAGTCCATTGTGTGAGTTCTTCTAAGTTTAAGCACAACCCTATAGTACTCAAAGGGATCTAGCTAGTAGTCGAGTGCATGATCACTAGGGGAGCCAGTGGGTTGTTTTATCTTGGAGACCGATTCACAATATTCCCAGTTACACCATAGGGGGTGTCTTAAGGACAATGTAAAGTGACACAACTCAGCCCATCATTTTTTCTAACAATTTCTATTACAGGTTTACAGAAGAATCAGTGCAAAAGATAAATTGAAAGCCCTCTTACCGTCAAGGCAACAATTAGGTTTCATCTCTCAATATTCTGATAATAATTCCAACACCTATATTAAATGAGTGCTTCAATTTGATCCCACTCTTTGAGGAAAATCATTTTTCTCATGTTATTAGGGAAGAAAATTCTATTGCTGATCCTCTCGCTTCATTAGTTGTTGCTAGCCAGCAATCTCTATTATGGCATCTCTTCCTCCCCTTTCTATTTCCCTCTGGTTCTATGCTGACTTTGTTGGAACTTTGTTCCTTCGTTAATAAATTCTCTTTATTAAAAAAAAAAAAAAGGACGCAATGATGTTAACTATTAATACCATGTCTGCAACACCTATCTTCACCTCATTTATTTCTCCTTTCTGCCTCTCCCAATAATTACACTTCATCTTTGTCTTATGATTTTCAAGCTGACTGCAAAAATCCATTTGTTAGCATGCTCTAGTATGCAAAGTTTAGTCAACATCTTCATTCTTTCCTCAAATTTACCATATTTCATTTGCTTTATGTTGATTTTTTTTAATGTTTAACTTGTGGATTGTTGGGTAATGAAGAACTGATTTTCGAGTTTTTTTCCCCTCCCTCCTCGGTTATATATGTATATGTTTTCTAGTCTTCATTGAGTTCAATTGAAGAATATGGTCTTTACTGAAGAGGTTTAGAAGAGAGTTCGTATATGAGCTAACTTTTCAGCAACACTATGTGTTTTTTCTTTTTTTGTTGGATAAGCAATTGGAACGAGTTTAACGAATAATCTAATGAGCCTTAACTGTAGATTTAACTTACGAAAAGAAGTGATATAAAGAGATCTTTTAGGAAGTTTATTTTTATTTCCTTCTTGGGTAGGAGGAACAATAATTAATTTGGGGATTATGTAAATCTTTTCAAAATCTATACTTATGGATGTAAAACAAATTTTAAACATACTTATTGTCACTCCTCCATCCTTGAACCACAGGAATGAGTAATTAAAGTGTACACCTACGCTCTACTTTTCCACCAGGATCACTGATGTTGTAACTAAAAGCTAATTCATTCCCAAGACAATTAATAGATCAAAAGAGAAATAGAATAATAATAACAATATCAGAGTTTGCAGAAGCTAAATGATATTATATATCATAACTGTGAAACTTTATCCAAAAGTTTACAGTTCATTCCAATCGGGACTTATGTATTAACTACTGTATAGACAATACTTCTATCCTAGAAGGAAGCAAAAGAGTATATAATGTATCATAAATATGACAACATGGCCAAGCATCATTGTTTGCCGAAGGAACAAACATCCACATAAATCCAATCCATGCTCCTCGACCTCAAGAGTCCATCATTCGTCACTGCATCCCTCAGGAATCTCGTGGTCCAAACCACCTGGCTCTAGTACACCTGCATCAAAACCTAAAAGATGGTTTCCTCGAGGAGTTGGCTCCACTGAGCCCAATGAGCAGCTAAGCCACACAAGCATACACAATAAATATGAATGAAGTTCGATCGAAAACCAAACATGATAAACGAATTCCACAGCATCCCATACCATTAGGATAATCCGCATATCATATATGGTTTACAATCATGCCACATGAATGCAAGATGAAGTTCTATTTTATTATTATCCATCTAACAAACAAATGCCTAAGTCTGGTAAAGTACTATTGCAACATCCCTTAGGTAACATCCCCGGCCTCTAGAGTCAAACACAGTGACTATCCAGCGATGGCACCCGAATTACTATTGGAAGCCTGCGAGATCAGACCCCCTCACTAGGTTATCCGCAAGTTCCTGAGATAACCCAAGCCCTCACCCAAATATGGTGGTCTATTGAGAATGGCACCCCAGTCCGCCAGAAGTCACCATCAGTTACCCAATACCTTTCTCCCTATTAGTAAGGGGTGTAGTACGGGATACATTATCCTAGCCAAATGCATCTATTGTAAGAAAATGGTACGCACATGCATAAGCTAGAGGTCGAGTCCATAGTACCAAAAGGCGGTCGGCCGAGACTACCCTCTCGCCCTCCTCTAGCCTATACATACACATTTAAAATACGAGATGTGAATACCAAAGACGGTCGGCCGGTCACCATCCCATTTCCCACCTAATGCAAAAGATATTTCTAATGCAACAATGAGTACGGCCATCCCAAGTCTAGCACTTGCCGACACCCGGATCCCGTTTCCAAAGCCTAGTACTACATGCAATGACTTAATTATCCATATGGCGAACCCAGACCCAGCACCCACCGGCATCTGGATCTCATTTCAATACCATTCACATACGCCCAATAGTAATCATAAATGATAAATATCGTCAAGCAAGTAATGTAAATCCACAACAAGGCATGTATAAAATGATCGTTCACTAAACACATACCCGATGACAATAGTATAACATTAGACATACATGGATGAATGGAAAATGTAAGGCACACCATAAATATTCCATAAATTAAGTCGATCGCCTAACGCACTCACCTTATTCTTCGAACTGGTGATTCTAACCAAATCTGATTCCTGTGCGTACCCGTTTGACCTCTTCGGACGGTTATAGTTTCCTAATTTAATATTTTTAAAAGGTATTAATATTTGTATACAAAACCCATTAAAATCCCTTAAAACCCCTACTCAAACATCCTTGAAGTAGGCAAGGTCACTGGAGCAAATTCGACTCTACCAAAGCTGTCAATGCACAATAGCTAGTTTCAGGTCTACTTTAAGGAGCCTTCCCAACCGATTAGGTCAATGGTCTCTTCATATGAAATGTAGCCCTTTAAGTCTAGTTTACAGCACATTTGGAATAGCATCGATTAATTATGTATCAGCCAAGTTATGGCCAAAACAATGGGGAAAGGTCAGTCTGATCGGCAGGAACAACAAGCTCCATCGGTAGGAAGTTCCTGCCTGTCCCTTCATGCCGGTCCTTGGCAGAAACTCATCGACATGAAGGCTTGGGCCCACCGACAGGAACAGCCCAGCTGGTTCCTGCCACTCCCCTATTTTGGTTCTTGCGGGTGCAGCCCGAGAAGCTGTTGCTTGTGATTTTGCTGGTCCAAGTGAGGGGATTTACATCTTATGGTCCCATACTCCAATGCAACATGATTTACCCCATTTATATGTCTCCTAAACTCCCTAATTTACTAGGTCTAACATGTTTTAATCCCCCATGTAACTTAACATATAAATCCTATAAACATCATGGTCTTCCATAGGAATCCATGGATTAAAGCATAGGGAGGTAGATGGGGTTCCTAAACTACCAAGAATGGCATTAATGCCATCATTTATGGCATTCCATATGATGGGTGAGGGTATAATTATATACCCAAATACACCACACACTTTAGTATAAGAAAATAGGAAAGAAAGGAAGAGATGAGATGAAAGGGAGAGCATAATTACAATGAGGTAAGCCACTCCTACTTCATCTCCTTCTCTTCTTGCTCCCCACAATTTCTTCTTCTTTGGCTTAGCCTTCAAGGGGGGTGATGAGGGACAAAGGGTGCACGACGGGAGGACAATAAGGGGTAGCACCGTGTCACGGCCCTAGATCTTACTAAGCAACCGCGCCGGCACTTAGCACTCACTCTAGCACTAAGGCAGCCTTTCACCAACTCTAGCAAGGGACTTGGGAAGAGAACTTAGAGAACACTAGAGAGATTTTGAAAGAATGCACTTGAATTGCTTGAAAGCTTTTAGTACAAGACTTGATAGCTTGCTTGCTTGATTCATTGGGTGGTTGGTTGGTTGATTGGTTGTGCCTTAGCCAAATGAGGCCACCTCTATTTATAGGCACCCCAACTTACAATGTATGGTTAGGATTTGTACAAGTGTTCTCCATCCAATGGTGGAGAACTTTCTAGCCTAAGGAACTAGAATTTTCCCACCTCCTTTGTGGAGGATTCTAGCTTTTTGGAGAACTCTAGAATTGTCCTCCTTCCTTAGATATTTACAAAGCTTTTCTAGAAGCTTCTCTAGAAACTTCCTTGACCATCTTTGTTTCTAGAGGTTCTAGAACATAGCTAGATTCTCTTCTAGTGTAGAGAGTTCTAGGCCATGGATTAGGTCTTAGCCCAATGTCTAAGTCCATGGGCTTGCAAGTTAGGCCCGTGGGCCTTTGTTGGGCGGGCCGTGACACTCTCCCCCGCCCAAGTTGGCGATGCCCTCGTCGCAACCTTCTTGGAGAACTTCTGTATATGGCCTGCATGAACGCCTGTATAACCTCCTCCCGTGTGAAGTAACAACGTCCATTGTGCCACAACTTGAGTCTTCCATGTCTCTCCTCGTATGGGCCAGTGTGTTGGCGAGCCTTCTCCTTAGACACCTCCTTTAGGGACTTGTCGAGCACTAACTCCCCGTCTTTGAAGCTTGTCGGTCGCCTTCTTTTGCTAGCCCTCCTCTTTCTCTTCTTCTTGGTCTTATCTTTGCAAGACCGGGCCACATCCACCTTCCCCTTAGGTGGTGATTGTTTGTGGATCCCTGATGGCCTGATGTCCTTACATCCATCAAGAGTCTTCTTAGTAGGCCTTGCTTCTGCATCTACAAGGCCGCCTTCCTTAGCTCCAACCGATACGTCGAGAGTGGAGTCTTGGAGCTTCTTTCCCTCTTTCTCGAGTCAAATCGTGGTCAAGAGCTTGGCACCCTCCTTAGTCCCTGACACCGTGGGGACCATGCATGGAGCACCTTCCTCCATGATGCACACCGTGTTGATGAATGGCATGGGTATAGCCTTAACCCTTCTAAGAAAATCCATGCCAAGCACCACTAGATAGTCGTCCATGGGCACCACCGACAGATCCAAGGTGCCGCTCCACGTCCCCATCTGCATCTCGACCCCTCGAGCTATGCCTTGTATGGGACGAGCTTGGGAGTTAACCGCCTTAAGCCATCCTCCCTCCTTGGAGACCTTTAGTCCAAGCCTCTTTGCCTCCTCTGTTGAGACAAAGTTGTGGGTAGCACCTGTGTCGACCATGACATGTGTAGGCTTCCCGTTCATCTGCGCCTCCACGTACATCAACCCCTTCTGTGGAGTAGTGACCTTGACCTCCGTCTTGGCCTTGATAGCACCAAGCTGCATTAGGGAACCCATACGAATCGGCTCTTCTTCTTGACTCTTCTCCTCGAGTAGAGCACTTAAGGCCTTCCTCTTTGGGCAGTCCCTAGCCCAATGTGGCCCATCACACAAGAAGCACTTGTCCTTGGGCTTGAACTTATCCTTCTTGTCAAGACGAGGCTTACCCTCCTTGCCTAAAGAGGGTTTGCTGCTACCTTCCTTGGGGTGATGAGCATCAGAACCTTGGTCTCCCCCACCATTCTCCCCATTGCTCTTTCTTGGCCTGTCTTCTCTTTGGAACTCCATCAATGATTCTGCCGCTGCTATGGCTGAAGCAAGGTCTTGCACACCACGGCGTTGCAGCTCTTGTGCAGCCCAGTTTTGGAGACCATCCATGAAGTTGAACAATAACTCCTCGTCGGTCATACTCGGGACATCGAGCGCAAGAGTGGTGAACTCTTTGACATAGTCCCGAATAGACCCAGTATGCTTGAGCCTTTTGATGTTCCTTCTTGCCAAGAAGGTAACATTGTTGGGATAGAATTGCTTCTTTAACTCCTTCTTAAACTCATCCTAGGTGTCTATGGTGTACATACCTTTTTCAATATCTGCATGTCTTCTGCGCCACCATAGAGTTGCTGTGTCGGTGAGGTAGAGTGTAGCCATTCATACCTTAGTAGGTTCATCCTCGAGTGCCATTGCCTCAAAGTACCTCTCCATGTGCCACACAAAGTTGTCGACTTCCCGCGCATCTCTCTTCCCATCGAATGGCTTGGGCTTTGGTACCTCCACCCTAGGTACCTCACGCGAGGTAGTGGCTCCCCCAGCCACTGCCCTCCTACACATTGCCCAATCCGCTTGTACCTCATCGATGCGAGCGTCCATCTTGGCCAATGCTTCCCATACTTGAGCCTTGAAGCTGGCAAACTCTTCCTGTTGGGCGTGCATTATGGTGTTGAGAGTGGTTTGTAGGGACTCCTTGAGCTCCCCCATTTGGCCCACTAGCTCCTCCTTGAGCTCCATCATGTGGCCTTCGAGCTCCTCCCCACTTTGCTCCACAACATCGAGGCGCTCCTTCACCTCGGCCGTTGCTAGCTCCACCCGAGCAGGGCGTGGCTCCATAGCTCCACTAACGTCCACAGACTTGTCCTTACCTCTTCGCCTCTCCTTGGTGGGAATGGCCTCCCTCCCACGGGCTTGCTCACTCACCATCATGTCTAGCACTTCCGATTCGTTAGCCATGATGTCGAATCTACAAGTATCTTCCCTCGCAATCGAAGCTCTGATACCACACTTGTCATGGCCCTAGATCTTACTAAGCAACCGCGCCGGCACTTAGCACTCACTCTAGCACTAAGTCAGCCTTTCACCAACTCTAGCAAGGGACTTGGGAAGAGAACTTAGAGAACACTAGAGAGATTTTGAAAGAATGCACTTGAATTGCTTGAAAGCTTTTAGTACAAGACTTGATAGCTTGCTTGCTTGATTCATCGGGTGGTTGGTTGGTTGATTGGTTGTGCCTTAGCCAAATGAGGCCACCTCTATTTATAGGCACCCCAACTTACAATGTATGGTTAGGATTTGTACAAGTGTTCTCCATCCAATGGTGGAGAACTTTCTAGCCTAAGGAACTAGAATTTTCCCACCTCTTTTGTGGAGGATTCTAGCTCTTTGGAGAACTCTAGAATTGTCCTCCTTCCTTAGATATTTACAAAGCTTTTCTAGAAGCTTCTCTAGAAACTTCCTTGACCATCTTTGTTTCTAGAGGTTCTAGAACATATCTAGATTCTCTTCTAGTGTAGAGAGTTCTAGGCCATGGATTAGGTCTTAGCCCAATGTCTAAGTCCATGGGCTTGCAAGTTAGGCCCGTGGGCCTTTGTTGGGCGGGCCGTGACAACCGGCTCCACCTCCTTCCTTCTTCTTCTCTTCTTATTACCTCCATGATTTAGGTTTCTCAAATGGGTGAAATGCCCAAATGAAATAGTCATAAGGATTTTAACTAAAAGTCTCTTGGCCCTAGGGCTTGTTTGGCTAAGAAATAAATCCTTAGGTCCAAATGGCTTAGGGCTTGTTTGGCCAGACATAAAATCCTAAGGTCCAATTGGGTTATTGGTCCATTGATACTTGTAGGCCCACAGTCCATCCAAGCATTAAAGAATAAGGTCCAAAAGTCTTAGGTCCAATCTTCATGTTAGTAACATAGTTAGATAGGGTCCATACTTACCAATGTAATTTATTTATAATTAATCTACTAACTATGGTATAATATAGGATACGGGAACAGTGATTCATCTCACGCATATGGGCCCTTGTTAATGACTTATAGGAATCAATGCTATGATCAAAATGCATGGTTGGGTTGGGAAATCGAAGTTGGTGGCTTACCCCCAGTCATCCAGAAGTGGTGGAGGAAACCGGAGCGGGCCTTGGTCCGTAAGAGGGTATTCCAAGAATGCTCCTTTATTGACGAACTTCCCCTTGTCTTTGTTGATGAATCTATCCTCAATGACCTTTCCCATGTCACAGTCGACAATCTTGTGTGATGGATTGAGTATTATGGCCCAAAAGTCTCCAACGTACTCCGCCACTGGTTCTACATACAAAGTTCAAACCAGACCGAAATTTAAACCGGGTTTTGGGCATAGGTTTAACACCTATTTTGTGATTACTTTTCTTATCTCATGGATCTAGGCAATTTCATCTTTTTTATATTTTTGCCCATGACCATCGCAACAAAAATGTCTAAAGTAGTAAAGCAGAAATTAATCGTATACACCACACTTGTGCTATATAATTCTCCCTTAGATATTTTAGAGTTTTTTTTTTTTTGGGTAGAAAGCAGGGCTATTCATTCATGCGAGCCCAACGTCAAAAGAAAGAGAGAAAGAAACATAACACAGATAGTGGACATGTGATACACAAGGTTTTAAACCTGTCAAGGTTCAGAAACTAGGGAAAGACATATGGTCCTGGCATACATGCCATAGGCAGGACCGGTCGGGGGAGGGAGTGGGTAACAACCACAACCCAATGAAACTCGCTGTAGACCCAACTTGCATAATGAAGCGCATACATGAATGTGCCGTAAGAAAGGAATACATCCGCAAGGAACAAAAAGAATGCATCCTTTTTTACGCCGCATGCCAGACACACCCCTGGGAAATAGGAAAAGTCACAGTATGCACGCGGCCCAATGAAGATCTTGATGGTCGTTGCATCAATTCCCGGGTGCACATTCCGAATAGCTTCACCATTGCCAGCGACGGTGACCGCACAATCGGAAGGGGGGAGGACTTCGATTCCGGCCAAATCCAAGGCGCCGCTAACGCCGGAATCAACAAAAACCCATGGTAGATGGGGATTGCAAAAAACACAAACCACCCACAGAGAAGGCCCACCATTTGTGGCCACATTAGAAACCAGAATGAGAAGCGCATTCTTCGTCTTGACCTCAGCCTCGCAGGACTGAGCCATCTCCATCACCAACATCGTCGCGACCGTTTGAAGCGCGGCAGAATCGAACATCTGATCAACACGTCCCAATACTGCCGCATCACCGAACACCTGGAGCTCCTTGCCGGTTATGCGCATGAAGATCCAGAGGGTACAGCAGGTCTCCTCGGAGTAGAGCTGAAGAAAAAAAGCCACAGAGGGCGAAAGACGCCGTCTCCAAGTCGATGTGCCATCGTCAGCATCGTCATCCTTGTCGGAGTCTTCTTCGGTAACGAGTCCGATGACCATGGCGGAGAAACCAAAGAGGAGTTGAAAGAGAAAACACACAGAGGCAAAGATTGAACACGCATAGAGGCAGAGATTGGACACGCACGGCGGCAGAAATAGGTTCACAGAGGCGAAAAAAAAATAAAGAAACCCTACTTCAAATTAATGGAAGAGTGTTAGACTTTAATTTCTTGAGATTTGATGAATACATTACCTAATATATTTTAGAGTTGATCGTCAGGTCCATACTCACACAATTAACAAGGCCTTCAGATATTTTTATAACGATGATTGAAGGCAAACATGTCAAAAATGTATGTAGGTGAAGGGTTGTTATATAGCGGGCACTGATTAGAGTAATTTAGTAATACATGTCCTTATTTTATGTAATTTGGTTAAACCAAAGATTTGATGGATAATTTTCCATATATAACGAATCCATGTTGAGTAGTTTGGTAAGTTTCCAAAATTACACATTTTGAAATAGTTTGGTCACAACCTTAGCATGATGGAAAAAATCCTCGTCTTACGGTGCCTCGCATTTTGGGCCTGAGAGCTCGACACATGGAATTTGTGACATTCAACGGTGCTGAGCTCGAAAAAAAAGAAAAAAAACACTGAGTCAATCGAGCTTACACCATTGGATGAAGCAATTTCTCTGTGTCAAGCTCCTCGGGCCCGAACTGTAAGGCACTGCAAGATGAAGAAATTGCCGAGGATTTTAATCCTATCATGATATGACCTAAATCTTCTTAAGACATTTTGGTCATGATTTTACTCATTGGTGTCAGTGTTATCAGCTATGTTAGTATTGTGATGGTTTTTGTGACCTATATCAATTCGTATTAATTGTATCAAACGATTTTGCCCTAAAAAATATCAATACCAGACCTTTTTTTTTTTTAACATTTTTACCCTCTTCGGTACCGTTTCAGGGATGGGTATCGATATCGGTATTGGTATTGGCCCATATCATACTAATACCTAGAACCATGATTTTAATCCTACATGGACCAGAATTACCGATTTAAACGGTCCAACCATGGTTGGACCATCCGGTCTAACAATCCTTCAAAAATTCCCTTTTCTGGGGTTGGACGAAGACGATCCTTGAAACCACTGTGCCTTAAGAAAGGAATTGTTTGCAGGAAGGATGAAATTTTCATCCTCTCACTTGGTAAGATTTTCCTTTGCTTTAGCCAGAAGGGTCAAGGAAAGCTATTATAAGAAGATTTGGTTGCTTGGTGTTTCATGCCCACCATACTTCTCTGTACCACACAGGATTTGTTTAACACAAAGACGATGAAAGGCCCTGAAACAAGGATTATTAACGAAAGCTAACAAACATGAGAATTAGAATTAAATGGCCCTTCAACAGTTTTATTTTCTTCCCCAGAAAAACAAGAAATTTATTGTATTTCTTCATTCTTTTCACATTACCCATTTTGGGAAAAGAAGAGGAAAGAAGAGAAAGAAAATTAAATGGAAATTATGTTCTTTCTCTCTGTATCTCTCTGTACAGATTTAAGAGTTGGGTTGTAACGCCAGAAGGGTTATGAAGAATTCAGAACTGAGTTGTAACGCCAAAAGGGTTATTGCATTCCCCTAGTTTTAATCTTCTATGTATGTCGTTTAGTCTTTGAAGCAATTGAAGGGAGAGATATGCAGGAAACCCAGAAGAGATCCCACCAAGAGATGACGGGGGAAGCCCTAGAAATTTCTCAGATGGGAGGTATTGATCTCCTTGTCCTTGTTTTCGGTATTGTTGATATTGTTATTATTATTATTATTTTCAAGTTTGAAAGGATTTGCAGGTCATGCATTAGGAATTTTATGATTTTGAAACTCTGGGTTTCTTTGTCTCAGTAATTGTTGGGTTCTTATGCTGATTTATTCTATAAGTTGGTTTGATGATCAAAATATAAAATTTTACTCTCCCCTTCCCCCACCTTATTTTTTGGGTTGGTGGGGTTTCATAAGACACAGTAAAGAGAGAGATTGCTGTTGTTTGGTGAACTGATTTTGGTTATTCTACAAATGACTGGATAAATCTGTGGTACTTTGTCTCATTGGAGCTGTTTCTGCATTGTATGAATGGTATTTGGTTTAGCAGTTTTGCCTGATTGAAATAATAGAATATCACTTTGATTGAAATGGTTTATGGTGGCTGTAAAATTGGAGCTTGTAGAGATTTATTGAGATAAACTAATTGTTATATCTTGGTGCATATTTGGATTTCTATTGTCTGTTGAATGAGGGGGTTTTGGTTGTTGAAAAGTCATTTTTTTATCCCATTAGAACACCTGACATTTTTATCAGACAGAGGATGATGAACTCAAGAAAAAGCGCTCCTTGTATAAGTAGGTTACCTTGTCAAAATTCTTTTTCCTGCATTCCTAATGTCGGCATTTCTCAGGATTTGCTATGTGAAATATTTTGACCTGAAAACTGTCCAAAATGGGGCCCAATTGCATGAATTTCCAGGCAGAAAGATGAACTTTAAAGAAGCACTAGAAAATCTTCAAAACATGAATGAAGGCATGTTCCAACCTTAAAGAGGCATAATCATTAGATTGTGCTTCAATTAATCCTAACTAGAGTTAAGGCATGCTGTACGCGGCAATTGCAATATTGCATATTTGTCGGGGGCAGTTGTCAACTGGGACTCTCCCTTAATATTGGGGAATTTGTGAAAAGGTTCTTAATTGCCTTTCAAATCTGGTATATTAACCAAACCGCTTCAAGTTTCCCTTTTTTTTTTTTTCTGTACTTTTTATTACTATATTACCTCTCTATAAGAAAGAAAACAATGATACATGTTGCTATAAACTTAAATGATTGAATGTATGAAATAATTAGGAAAGAGGTCGAAGACTTCTTACTGAGCCACTTCCATCAATAGGGATACAGATTAATCCTTTTGGCATATAGTATAATAGGAGGAACTTCGGCTAGACGAGAAGATGTGGCATGCTTCCACTGGTAAAGTCTGTGGAGTTGTACCCCAGACCTGGATCGGATCCCATCTTCACCTCTGATACTCTAACTATTAACTGCTGACCATCTTACCTTTCCAGAAACCTTCGACTAAAGAACATGTGGACTGTGATCTCCAATAATAATTGCCCACATTAGACCTACTTGAGTCATTTTTAATTTGTAAATGATGTTAGAGTTGTCAACTAGTGATCAAGGTTTAAAGTATCGGTATCACGTATCGTATTGGGGGGTGATTTTAAGAGATGTATTGTATCATATTGTATAAGAGATATGTATCGCACGCTACAGAAGTACAGATACGCATGGAAATGGTCAACATACACATGGAAATATACTTTGGAACAATATATATATATATATATATATATATATATATATATATATATATATATATATATATATATATATATATATAAATAAGCAATAGATAGCATATATCAACAATTGCAGTTTGTAGATCACTTGTCTATGATCTACATATAATTTTCCTGTATCAATATGCCTTGATTTATGCAAGAAAAAAAAAAAAAAAAAAGAACAATTTTCGTTTTTGAGTGAAATTTCATGAATCTGAGTACAAATCCTTGCAATAGATTATGTAGGATGCTATGATTATGTTTTTACCTAAATCTACGGATTTATAGCAAAAAACATGTTTAAAAGTAAAGATTTAAGGAAAAAAATGAAGTTTTTGAGAAACTTACCTTTTCTGTAAGTTGTTCTTCAATCTGAGTTATATGTGTTGATTTAACCAAAGTGATGTTTGAAAGATTTGAAAGAAGAGGAAGAAGAGGGGCTAAAAGATGAGTTTTTGTATGAAAACAAGTCCGCCAGGCACTGGGTTTTGTTTTCTGCTACTGGAAGTCATGAACTGAAGCAGCACATGGGTTTTAATGGTCGTATAAACCGTATCACACTTGGTATAGAAAATATCGACCATATCATAGCGTATCAGCCAATATGCTAGCGATATGTACCAATAAATAAATTTTTTGAAACTCCTTATACTGTGTATCGGTCGATACGATGCGATGCATATCAATAACTTTTTGTATAAAAAAAAAGAGACGTATCAGCCCATATCGTATCGACACCTTACGATACCAATACATCTCAGATGATATGATACAATACGGGCTGATACTTACTTTAATGCTAGTGATATGGTATTATATTGGAAAATTTGAAGTACCACGCATGATTGTGTGGGCTGATGATTAGCAGTATGCTACTTGAGTCTGAAGGATTAGGTATGACATGCGTTAAAACCGGAATAGCTGTTTTAATGGTGTCAGGGGGTTCACAGGATGGTAGGCGAGGGGAATATGAATTCAACTACTAAAGTTTGGAAGACATCTGACATGATTCAGAGGAGATGCAACATGCATGGTTCAAGGTCTCGGTTTTGGACCTGGTTTTGGCCAGGCAGAAAACTGAATTGGGCCAAGATCTCGCCAAGTTCTTGGCGAGTTGGTGCATTTTTTTATTGTTGAACTCGTTGTTTGGTTTCGGTGGGTTTTTGACCTAGTTAGGTCATGAAATTATACAGCCTGTTTTGGGCCATTTAAACACAATGACACTATCAAATTTTGAAAAAATCAAAGTCCAAATAGGAGTTTGACTTTGGACCTTAGGTTGGTAGGCTACGATGTACACGGTCTCTAATAAGCCCTCTTCTATACATAATTTAGTAGTAGAAAGCATACAATTAATATAAAACAACTTAAATAAGTGTTAGGAATGTAAAAATGTACAATACATCAATCTTATTGTAGATCGATGTTTCCACAAGTTTCTTGGAGTAATTCGGCAATTTTCCGTCAAAAGATGGGAAGAGATCAATTTTTGGAAGTCCACAGCTTTTCCCACCGAGATGACCGAGACCTGTCAAAATCTCGACTGGTCTCGTTCGAGATAAGGGCGTCTTATAACATGGTTTGGTCTAGTTTCAGTTGAACCGAGATCTCGATTGAGACTCGAAATCTCGGTCAAGTCGATGTCCTTTTTTTAAATTTGTATCAAGTCTCGTCTAGGACCTTCAAAAAACTGATATATTTCCGAGATCTCGGCAAGACCTCGTTCCATGGCAACATGCTAGGAGAACTGATCTGCCTTGATGAGATGGAGACAGTTGGTTGTGAAGGTTTTTGTCTTCTTTTTCGTGTTTTGGACACATATATGAGAGATAATTTACGGTTCTGTATTTCATTGAAGACGAGGAAAGTAATTGCTAAAGTGAATTATGGGTTACTATACAGCGGAGTATATCAGAAAAAAAGGGCGTACCTAGTGCACGAGGCTCCCGCCATTGTGGGGTCTGGGGAGAGTCATAATGTACGCAACCTTTCCCCTAATTTTGCAGAGAGGCTGTTTCCAGACTCGAACCTGTGACCACTTGGTCACAATGGAGTAACCTTTATCATTGCACCAAGGCCCGCCCGCCCTCTTGGAGTATATCAGAAAGGAGCAGTTAAAGAGTTTCTTGAGATAATGAAATATCACCAACAGGTTTAGCAGGTCTTTTGGCTTGATTTATTCGGATAGGCCATTGGGTTTGCTAGGATGTTCTATTTAGTGGGGTTGTCACAAGTGACTTCTCGCAAAGCGGTACACTATAGGCTGGCTGAGTCTGTTTTCCTGCTTATGCCTAAAGGGACTTCGTGTACTCTTCCTTTGGCCATACGATTTGAACTTTGATGTCTGTTCCTTGGGAAATCCTAGTCCCCTCGGCATATGCAAAGCCTTTATAGATAGCTTAGGTGATATACGTTACACCATGATTTTGAATCAGAAGAGAGATTTCAACTAATGGCGGATGTATTCACTCTATCAATAATAACCTAGCCGTATTTGGTGTATCATAAGGGATTTTCCTTTTCTATTGATTCCTATGGATTGGATCCAAAAAAAATTCTTAAATGAGGAATTCAACTGCAAGGATGAATCGAAAAAGAATTTTTTATTTGTTCTACCTCTTATTATTTATGAAGAGAATGAATCTTTTTATCGAAGGATCAGGAAAAAATCAGCCTAGATCTTTGTCAGAATGATTTGGAAGGCCCAAAACCATAACGAGGGGTATTTTCTAGCAATAATATAATGGAGGCAGTCAATTAATATAGATTGATCTGATATCTGATTCAAATCCCATATAGCACCTATGAATACATGCTTACACGTGTGGTTCTACATAATGTATGTTGCTAATGTAAACTAATACAGTATATATGTAAGCAGCATTGAATATGAATGCTTGAGTGCCTTAATCGACCACCCAGCCCCTTTATTTATAATAACCAGAATTACACCTTATTCCTACTCAAAGTAGGAATGCAACTTATTCCTAATCAAAGTAGGAATGATTCCTAATCAAAATAGGAATGCCCCCCTTGCCTATTCCTATTAGGAATTCCCATTACAACTAGGAATCCCAAATAGAGATCGGTTAAGGGAAACAATACAGAAAAGGAAATAAAAATAAAAGACAAAACTAATAAAACCAAAGGACTAAATTACCCCTATCGGATAATTTAGCCTATCTCAATACTCCCCCTCAAGTTGGAGCAAAGATATCGATCATGCTCAACTTGACTAGATTGGGATGAAACAATTTCCCAGACAATCCCTTGGTGAAGATATCAGCAAGTTGATCAGCAGATGTCACAAAGGGAATACAAATCAACCCATCTTCTAACTTCTCCTTGATGAAATGCCTATCCACCTCAACATGCTTGGTACGATCATGCTGTACTGGGTTGTGTGCTATGCTAATTGCAGCCTTGTTGTCTCAGTACAGTATCATAGGAAGATGAATAGGAACACCAAGATCTTGTAGCAAACCTTTAAGCCAGAGTAACTCACAAATACCTTGTGCCATAGCCCGAAACTCAGCTTCGGCACTAGAACGAGCAACTACATTTTGCTTCTTGCTATGCCATGTGACAAGATTTCCACCTACAAAGGAGCAATACCCAGAAATAGACTTGCGATTCGCAGAATCAGCCCAATTAGCATCAGCGTATGCTTCTATCCGTAGGTGACCATGTGCAGACAAAAGAATTCCTTTTCCAGGAGCTGACTTCAAATAGTGCAAGATACGAAGAACAACCTCCATATGAGAAGAGTAGGGATCCTGCATAAATTGACTCACATTACTCACAGCGACAGCAATGTCAGGACGAGTGTGTGAGAGATAAATTAGCTTCCCTACAAGTTTTTGGTGCCGGCCTTTATCAACAGGTTCACCCTCTTTTTCCTTGAGCCGAACAGTAGGATCCATAGGAATATTTGAAGGATGGCAGCCTAACAACCCGGTTTCAGTCAATAAGTCTAGGACATACTTCCTTTGGGAGAGAAAAATGCCTTTAGAAGATCTGGCCACTTCAATCCCAAGAAAGTATCGTAGTTTCCCTAGATCTTTAATCTCAAATTCTTGTCCAAGGAAGGTCTTCAACCATCTGATCTCATCACCATCATTGCCAATAACCACTATGTCATCAACGTAGACTATAAGAACAGTGAGTTTTTCACCGACCCTCTTTATAAAGAGTGTGTGATTAGCATTACTCTGCTTATAGCCCACAGAAATCATGGCCTTGTGGAACCGGCCAAACCATGCTCATGGTGACTGCTTCAGCCCATATAGTGCACGCTTCAGCCTACACACTTTTCCTTGGTTTCTGTCAGAAGAGAACCCTGGTGGAATGTCCATATACACCTCCTCATCCAGTGCTCCATTTAGGAAGACATTTTTTACATCAAGCTGCTGCAAATCCCATCCAAGGTTGACTGCACAAGATAATAACACACGAACAGTATTTAACTTTGCAACAGGTGCAAAGGTTTCTTGGTAATCAATGCCGTATGTCTGAGTGAACCCCTTGGCCACGAGTTGTGCTTTATACCTATCCACAGTGCCATCTACCTTTTGTTTCACCACAAACACCCATTTACATCCAACGGTTTTGTTTCTAGGTGGAAGAACCACAAGCTCCCATGTGTTATTTTTCTTCAAGGCCTCCATTTCTTCCATCATAGTTGCCTTCCACCTTCCATCTAATAGAGCTTCCTGCCAATTGTTAGGAATACGAACAGAAGAAAGAGAGGAAACAAAAGCACGAAAGGATGGGGAAAGGGAGTCATAAGAAACAACATGAGATATGGGATGCTAAGTGCAAGTCCTGACACCTTTGCGAAGAGCAATAGGTAATTCAGGAGAAGGAACATTACCACGTGGAGAGGCAGGTTCTGGATCCGGATGTGGCAATTGGATGGGTATTGGAGCAACAGTTGATTGAACCTGCTTATGTTTCCTTCCATAGGTCTTCACAGTACTGTCATCAATCCTCCTTTGAAATCCACTAATAGTCCTCTGGACAGGGTTAGTTTGCTCCCCCTGAATAGAGATGGTCTCCTCCTGTATAGGGATCTCTCCCCCTGACTCAGGGGAAGTACTGGGAGCAGGCCGAACTGGTTCAGACTCATTGTAAACAAACTGGAGTGGAGGTGGAGAGTCTATGGTCATCACATCTTCACTAACACTCTCCCTTTGAAGAGGTGGGGGCACATAATAGGAAACACTTTCATAAAACACGACATCCATGCTAACCAAAGTTCGGCGAGATGGAGGGTAATAGCATTTGTACCCTTTCTGTATAGCAGAGTAACCTAAGAAAATGCAGCGGAGACTACGTGGTTCAAGTTTACCATGGGACCTTGTATCCCTGGCATAACAGACGCAGCCAAAGACCCTAGGGGGAACGATAAAGAAAGAAGAGCCAAGTAATAGCTCAATAGGGGGTCTGGAATTAAGAACTCGACTGGGCAGCCTATTAATCAAATAGCCTGCAGTAAGGACAGCATCCCCCCAATAAAGGGAAGGGACATTGCGAGCAAACAGAAGAGCTCTAGCCACCTCTAAGAGGTGCCGGTTTTTCCTCTCAGCCACCCCATTTTGGGCTGGAGTATCAACACAGCTGGTCTGATGGAGGATTCCATGGGCAGCAAGGTATTTTTGGAACTGACCTTCCATATACTTTATCCCATTGTCACTCCTCAAAATTTGAAGAGTGGCATTAAATTGGGTCTTAACCAGCTGGTGAAAATGCTGAAAACATGAAAACACTTCATTTTTTGTGTGCATAAGGTAGATCCAAGTAAACCTAGAATAGCAGTCAATAAAGGTTACATACCACCGATGACCAGAAAGAGAAACTTTTCTACTAGGACCCCACACATCAGTATGAACAACATGAAATAAGGAAGAAGATCTTTTATTAGAAATGGGATAATATGAACGTGTCTGTTTAGCCAAGACACAAGGCTCACAAAAGAAATCTTCCTTATTATAATCTTTAACTAATACTGGAAATAAAGTGGATAAAGTACCTAAAGGGGGACGACCTAGTCTAGAGTGCCATTTGTGTAATTCAGAAGAGAAAGATGCCGGGTGACAGAGCCTAGAAGGTAAAGCCTAGGTAGATGCAGGGTCTCCATCAAGCAAGTACAATCCGCCATGCACTTTACCCGATCCAATCGTCTTCCCCGAGTCCAGTTCCTGAAAAACACAATGAGTGGGAAAAAAAGTTACTTTACAATTCAGAGATTTGGTGATACTGCTAATGGAAAGAAGATTAGTGGTAAACTTGGGATTATGCAACACAGATGACCGTGTAAGAGAAGGAGAACAACCAATGGATCCTTTCCCTGAGAAGCAGGAGAATATGTATTAAAGAGGCTGGAAGAACTTGTCATGTGATCAGTAGCACCGGAGTCTATGATCCAAGGAGTGGAGACTACTAATGCACAATGACCAGTAAAAGAAATACCTGTACGAGCAAAGAAGGAACCTGAATTGGCAGCAGATGTAGTGGAGGCAGCGGATGTGTTCAACAGACGCCGGAGAGCCTAGAGTTCATCCTGGGAGAAACCAATGTCAGCAGTAGGAGTTGGAGCTACACTTTCAGTGTGATTGGCTTTGTTTTTAAGCTTAGCACGACCACGTTTGGCCTCAAAATCAGCAGGCTTCCCATGTAATTTCCAACACTGAGCCTTAGTGTGATATGGTTTGTGACAATGATCACACTTCACAGGCTCTTTGGCAGTAGCAGCAGCAGCAACACTTTCAGAAGAAGTATCTGGGGTGGAGCCAGTAGTCTGTAAGGCTGATCTCTCAACTTTGGGAGTGATCATCATGGCAGCCCTTCGTGTCTCTTTACTGTGAACATAAGAAAATGTCTCCTCTAAAGTGGGAAAAGGAACCCGACCAAGAACTTACACCCGAATAGGATCATAAACATCATTAAGGCCAGCCAGGAAATCATAGACCCGAACCTGATCAACATAAGAGTGATAGGCAGTAATGTCAGTAGTAGTAGTGGGTTGAAACCGAGCTTAGTGATCCAATTGTTGCCACAAACACTTGAGGGCAGCATAGTATTTAGTGACAGACATCTTCGTCTTAGTAGTATTTTGGAGTGTCTTCCTGATTGTTGAGATGTGTTACCCGATATTATAAGGGTATTTTGGGTTTTTTATTTATGCTTTATTTATGTACTTTTGAACAAGGGTAGGATTGTAATTTGGGCTGTGACACTGTTCACGTGAACAGTGTCGTGAATAGTATCGTGAACAGTGGTTCCCTTTGTAATCTCTTTTATTATTATTATTATTATAAATAGGGAGCTTGACTGATCTCATTGATCATTCAAGCCATTCACGAAATTCATGTTTTGTTAACATGGTATCAGAACCAAATACACTCTGATCTAGGTTTTCAAAACCCACCTCCCTCAGCAGGAGTAGAAGAATCAGCCATATGAGCCTTGGGCTTAAACTTCCCACGGGCTTTCTTTTCCTCAAAATCAGCAGGCTTCCCATGGAGCTTCCAGCATTGAGCCTTAGTATGATTGAGCCTGTTGCAGTGTTCACACTTGACAGGACCTTTAAGGACAGCAGTACCACCATCAGTAGTGGTAAGAGAAGGAGTACTGGAAGCAACTTGCAAGGCAGAGCAATCAACAGTAGAGGAATGCAGCATAGCAGCCCGACGAGATTCCTCATTATGAACCAAGGCAAAGGCCTATTCTAGGGATGGAAAAGGGGACTGCCCTAGTACTTGCACCCGAATAGGATCAAACTCCATATTTAGTCCAGCCAAAAAATCATAGACACGTATTTTGTCAACGTGTTTGCGATAGGCAGCCAGATCAGTAGCAGTAGAGGGCTGATAGTCGGAGTAATAATCCAATTGCTGCCACATGTTCTTGAGGGCAGCATAGTATTTGGAGACAGAGCTCCTGTTGGGTAGTGGCATTAGCCTTCTTTCTAATCTCATAGACCTGTGCATCATTCCCCGTGCTACCATAAGTCTCTTTGGCACCATTCCAGATAGTATGGGCAGTGTCCAGTAGAAGAAAATTGTCTGAGATATCCCCTTGCATAGAATGGATCAAGTAGGACATCACCATCGCATCATTCGATAACCACTTGTTGAGCTGAGAACCCTCTTCCACTGGTTTAGTTGTTGTCCCAAGAAGATGGCCAGTGAGGCCACGGCCAGCTACTGTCAAATAGGTAGACCGAGACCACTTCAGGTAGTTGGGGCCATCAAGTTTGATTGGGGGTGGTAAGATGCAGGGTGGTCTCTACTTACTTGACCCGGGTCAGCCTTCTACTTTGCATTCGGCTTCCTCTACAGCTCATCATTTACAGTCCACCTCATCCCCTGACCTTCATCTCTGGCACTGCCGACTTGGTCATCCATCCCTTAGTACTTTGTCTCTTTTGTTTCCGAGCTTGATTAAGCATTGTAATAGGAATGAGTTTTTATGTGAGGCTTGTGTTTTGGCCAAACAAACTCGTTCCAGTTATTCTTCATTAAATAAAAGAAGTGAGTTTCCTTTTGCTTTGGTTCATTCTGATGTGTGGGGCCCTGCCCGTTGTACTTCCCTTTCTGGTCATCGATGGTTTGTCTCGTTTATTGATTGTTATACTCGTGCCACTTGGGTGTACATGATGAGCCATAAAAGTGAGGTCTTCCGCTGTTTTCAGTTATTTCATCGTATGGTTCAGACCCAATTCAATGCCACCTTGCGCATTTTACGCAGTGATAATGGCAGAGAGTACATGGAGGGTCAGTTCCAACTTTATTTGGCTGCACATGGTATTGTCCATCGGACCACTGTGTTGACACACCGCCTGAATGGGGTTGCTTGAAAGGAAAAATAGACATCTCCTTGAGGTAGCCCGGGTCATTATGTTTGCACGGCAGGTTCCTTCTCACTACTGGGGTGATGCCATTCTTACCGCTGCTTATCTCATTAACCGTGTGCCTACCTGTGTCCTTGGTGGTCGTTCCCCCGTTGATCTCCTCCAGGGTTCCTCCTCCTTTGTGGTTCCCCCCAAAGTTTTTGGTTGTGTTGGCTATGTCCGCAATCATCATCCTCATGGGAAATTTGCTCCACGGAGCATTCGGTGTATTTTTCTGGGCTATTCTGCGACCCAGAAAGGATACAAGTGTTACCATCCACCTTCTCGTCGTCCTTTTGTCTCCATGGATATTGTCTTCCATGAGTCCTTGTCATATTATTCCCAGACACCTCTTCAGGGGGAGCAGGATCAGGGTTTTGAAGATGTGTCTGCTATTCTTCCGGCTTCTATTCAGGGGGAGCCCTCTGAACTTCAACTCCTATAGTGGCTCCTATTTAGGGGAGCGTAGACCACTACCAAATCCTGTTGATAAGGTATATACCCGGGAGCGCACAGGACAAGTTGAGACTACCACCACCACCATACCACCTCCACAATCGTCTACACTTGATCCAGATCCAGACCCTACTACATCATCTAGTAAGGATCCTTCCCTTGACTTACCTATCGCTGTTCGTAAAGGCGTTAGGTCATGCACCCAACACCCCATCTCCAATGTTGTTTCCTATGATGCTTTATCTCCTTCCTATCGTGCATTTGTTTCTTCTCTTTCCTCTGTTTCTATTCCTCAGAAATGGCAGGAGGCGATTGCAGATCCAAAGTGGAAAGCAGCCATGATGAAAGAAATGACGGCCTTACTTAAAAATGAGACATGGGAGCTAGTTGTTCTTCCTTCGGGTAAGAAACCAGTCGGGTACAAATGGGTATTTGTTGTCAAGCAGAAGCCAGATGGAACAGTGGATAGATATAAAGCAAGGCTTATGGCCAGAGGCTTCACTCAGACTTATGGGATCGACTACCAGGAGACATTTGCCCCTGTTGCAAAGTTGAACACTCTCCGGGTCTTACTGTCTTGTGCTGTCAACTTTGGCTGGGACCTACAGCAGTTGGATGTAAAAAATGCATTTCTTCATGGGGAGTTGGAAGAAGAGGTTTATATGGATGTTCCTCCGGGTTTTTCCTCTGACAAGACCCATGGGAAAGTTTGTAGGCTCAAAAGGGCACTCTATGGGTTGAAGCAATCTCCACGAGCATGGTTTGGTAGGTTTCATAAAGCCATGGTCTCCTGTGGATACAAACAGAGTCATGCTGATCACACTCTGTTCATCAAGCGAAAGGGAGAAAAGGTCACTCTTCTCATAGTTTATGTTGATGACATAGTTGTGACTGGTATTGATACAGATGAAGTTTCTCACCTGAAGGCTTTCTTAGGACGGGAATTTGACATAAAAGATCTAGGACAGCTAAGATATTTTCTTGGGATTGAAGTTGCCCGTTTTCCAAAAGGCATCTTTCTCTCCCAGAGAAAGTATGTTCTAGATTTACTATCAGAGACTGGTTTGCTTGGTTGTCATCCTTGTGACACTCCCTTGGAAGCTACTACCCGTCTGCAAGAGAAGGATGGTGAACCTGTTGATAAGGGCAGATATCAACGATTGGTGGGCAAGCTAATTTATCTCTCCCACACCAGACCAGATATTGCCATTGCTGTGAGTCTTGTGAGCCAGTTCATGCATGATCCTTATTCCACTCACATGGCTGCTGTTCTTCGTATTCTCCATTACTTGAAGTCAGCTCTAGGAAAGGGGATCCTTTTGTCTCCTCATGACCATCTTCGCATTGAGGCTTACACAGATGCTGACTGGGGTGGTAACCCTGACAGGAAATCTACCTCCGGCTATTGTATTTTTGTTGGAGGAAATCTAGTCACATGGCGGAGTAAAAGCAAAATGTTGTGGCAAGATCTAGTGCTGAAGCTGAATTCGTGCTATGGCCCAGGGCATATGTGAGTTACTGTGGCTTCAGAGTTTACTCCTTGATATTCGTGGTTCTGTTCATCTTCCAATGATGTTGTACTGTGACAATAAAGCAGCAATTAGCATTGCCCACAATCCAGTGCAGCATGACCGTACCAAACATGTGGAGATTGACAGACACTTCATCTAGGAGAAGTTAGAGAGTAGGCAGATTTGTATTCCTTTTGTGAAGTCTGGAGATCAACTGGCTGATGTCTTCACCAAAGGGTTGAGTGGGAAGTTGTTTTATCCTAGTCTAGTCAAGTTGGGAATGTGTGATATCTATGCCCCAACTTGAGGGGGAGCGTTGAGATGTGTTACCCGATATTATAAGGGTATTTTGGGTTTTCTATTTATGCTTTATTTATGTACTTTTGAACAAGGGTAGGATTGTAATTTGGGCTGTGACACTGTTCACGTGAACAGTGTTGTGAACAGTGTCGTGAATAGTATCGTGAACAGTGTTTCCCTTTGTAATCTCTTTTATTATTATTATTATAAATGGGGAGCTTGACTGAACTCATTGATCATTCAAGCCATTCACGAAATTCCTGTTTTGTTAACACTGATTTCATAAACCTGAGCACCATAACCTGAACGACCATAAGTTCCCTTGACAGCAGTCCATATCTGAGTAGCAGTGTCAAGGAGGAGATACTGACTGGAGAGGTCAGTGGTCATAGAATTCAAAACAAATGACATCACCATAGCATCGTTGGCAGCCCATTTAGTACGGGCAGCACCTTCTTCAGTAGGCTGTTTGGTGGTGCCAGTAAGATACCTAGTGAGTCCCCTACTAGCCACGGTTAAGGATAGTGATCTGGCCCAAATTAACTAATTCGTACCATCAAGTTTAATGGCAGCAGCATAGGGAAGAAAGTCATTCCTAGTCTGACTATCCCCTCCAAAAGTAGCAGTAGTCATCTTTGAGTCACCCATAATTCAGCCAGGCAGAAATCGATCCACTAATTTGAAAAAACAAATCTTCAAAAAACTGAATCGAATGTGAAAGATGGGTTTTAAAGTTGCAGCAATTTCAGCCATCAAAATAGGCTGAAAAATAGATCGAGTGCTCCTCTAGTAGTGGGGAAGAAGTCTTCCAAAAATTAGCTCCTTCGGATGAGCTAATAAGAAACCCTAAATTTGTCAAAATTTAGAAAAAAAAACCTGATTTGCAGAGAAATCGCAGGTTGGAATCTGAATTAAGTTTGATCCAAAGTTGCAGTCTTCAATCAGGGAGGGTGTAGACCAATAATGGCAGGAACCTATCTCCAAAAAAAATAGAAATCAAACTGTAGTTGAAGAAGTAGCTTGATCTCCAAGGATGGAGGGAATTTGCCGGCAGATTTAGGTCACACCAGTTGTCTTCGATCTTCAGTGAGGTGTCATTGAGGGCAGCAGCTAAATCTTCATTGGATCACCTCAAAGTTGCTGCCCTGAATGAGATAGAGAGTCCGAGAGTGGTGGAGAAGAAGAGAACCAGTAGCCGAGAGAGTTGGAGAAGAAAAACCAGAAAACAAATCGAGAGGGCTGCTCTTCAGATCAGAGGTGGCTCTGATACCATGTAAGCAGCATTGAATATGAATGCTTGAGTGCCTTAATCGACCACCCAACCCCTTTATTTATAATAACCAGAATTACACCTTATTCCTACTCAAAGTAGGAATGATTCCTAATCAAAATAGGAATGCCCCCCTTGCCTATTCCTATTAGGAATTCCCATTACAACTAGGAATCCCAAATAGAGATCGGTTAAGGGGAAACAATACAGAAAAGGAAATAAAAATAAAAGACAAAACTAATAAAACCAAAGGGCTAAATTACCCCTATCGGGTAATTTAGCCTATCTCAACAATATATGATCTAGAAGTAGTGACAAAAAATATTACGATATTAGGATTAGGGAATAACAAAGGAAAGAGATCTAAAAGAACCTTTGGCCCATTTGGCATAGCTCTTCCAAAAAATATTCTATTTCAATTTGTTTTGTTCATTGAATTACAAGTGGGATTAATAACCCTATAACTCTAAACTTTGATTTTTTTAAGACATGTAGAAGATACACAAACCCTAGAGGTGACTCAGAGCCTAATCCTCCCCATTACCGAATGAATCCTACAGAACATTCTGAAGTTAAAAGGCAAGTTGATGAACTTTTGAGAAAAGGATTCATGAGGGAAAATTTAAGTCCATGCGCAGTGTCAGCATCGCTAACTCCCAAGAAAGATGGTAGTTGGCGCATGCATGTAGCAATGTAGTCCTAGATTTATTTCTAGGGAAATAAGCCCAATTTGGTGATAAATCTGCATCAACTCTCCCTAGCTTGAAAAAATTCGTCCTCAAATTTTTTAGTGATGAGAAGGAAACAACATGTGAGTAGAAGCTTTGACCATTCCCTAACAGAATTCTGGTTGCTTGTAGACTTTAGGGGTGTAGTCTTCAAGGCGTGGAGCTTTCTCTTCAAAGAACCATGGTGGCGTAACAAACTCTATGTGCTCAACCTTTGAATCAATATCAATTGTGTATGTCATGTTCATAGAGTCTTCAACAATGATAACCTTTTCATCTAAGACTTGAGGCACAAACTGTACCTCTTCAAGAACAACATCTTGAATGCCAAGGATTTGCTGTGGAGTGCTCTTAACCACCTCTTCATCTTCTGCAGTTTCAGCTTTGTCTACTTTGTTCTTTTCGACATTGACCTCTTCAGTAGATTCTTCTGCATGTTAACTTTCCATCTTTGAAGCTTCAGGCATTGTCTCTTTCTTTCATCACAATTTACTGTGATCACTTCAGCTTTGTCTTCAACTTGTGCTCTCTCAATTTCCTTTAGCAATGTAAATTTGTATTCAGCCGCTGATTTAACATTGGTGATGTCAGATTTCCAACACTCTTGAACTTGCAAACTGAATCTCATTGATGGAGGCTTCAAGTTGTCATCAGATTTGTAGGCCTTTTGGTGGTGATATTGTCGAAGGGAATTTATTTGAGCTTGCTGTCGAGCTCTGAATGCCCGTGGTAAATATTTCCTACTCAGGTCTTCCGTCATTTCTGCCCAATTAATAGGTGCTTTCCTTCATACTGAAGGTTTCTCTTAGTAATTCTCCACCACTCACGGGCTGGCCCGACTAGATTAGTACGAGCTAATCTCATATTCCTAGGCTCAGATAAATCATTCCAATCAAAATAATCATCTAAAGCAGCTAACCAATCATATAATACATGTGGATCTGATCTGCCATCATAGTCCCTCAACCCGAATGCTTTTGGAGGCTAGGTTGTTCCCTGTAGACTCTGTATTCTTTGTACCTGTCTTCCCTGTGATCTCTGTACCTTTCCCCATCTTCTCTGTAATCCCTGTGCCTGTCCCAATCTTCCCTGTCTTCCCTATGTCTTCTAGGAGGTCAATGAACTTGGGATTGCCCTTGATATCTGTCCTCTTGCATGGGCAGATTGCTGTCCCTTACAGGAGTAACTTGACGTTGCTTAATTTGCTGCATCCTATCATACATAGCTCTCTGATCAGCCCTTATTTCTTCATATGTAACCCTCTGTTCAGCAAAGAACTTTTGAAACAACTCAATCATTGTAGTCATAGGATCGGGTGCTGCGGGCAACACTGGTCTACCATGTTCATCCATGCTCTGATGCCACTTAATGTAGTCTTTGATTTATTTCTAGGGAAAGAAGCCCAGTTTGGTGATAATTTTGCATCATGTAGACAGTCGAGCAATCAATAAAATTACCATAAAATATTGTGTCCCAATTCCAAGATTAGACGATATGCTCGAGATGATGGCTGGCTTAGAGATATTTTACAAAATAGACTTGAGAAGTGGATATCATCAAATCCGCATTTGGCCTGGCCGCCTGGGAATGAATGGAAAACCGCCTTCAAAACAAAGGATGGTTTATCTGAGTGGCTAGTCATGCCATTTGGCCTTACGAATGCACCTAGTACATTTATGAGAGTGATGACTCAGGTGCTAAGACCTTTCATCGGGGGGTTTATGGTCATCTATTTGGACGTCATTCTCATTTACTGTATGATCAATAGTGATCATCTTTCTCATCTGAGGTAGGTCTTCACTATTCTTCGTCAAGAGAAATTGTTTGTGAACTTGAAAAAGTATAACTTTTTGATTACCCAAGTGATCTTCCTTGGGTTTGTTGTCTATTCTGCAGGAGTGTCTACTGACCCTAAGAAGGTCAAAGCAATTTCTGAGTGGGCCTAACCAACAAGTATTCTTGAGTTCCGTAGTTTTCGTGGTCTAGCCACATTTAATAGGAGGTTCATATGAGGTTTTAGCTCAATCATGGATCCTATCACTAACTGTATTCGGAAAGGCGAGTTCAGTTGGACAAAGGCTGTTTCCAAAGCCTTCAAACAAATCAAGAAGCGAATGACTGAAGTGCCTATGTTATGCCTACCAAACTTCTCTAAAGTCTTTGAAGTGGCATGTGATGCCTCTGGAGTAGGAATAGGTGGTGTCCTAAGTCAGGAAGGACATCCTGTTGCTTTCTTTAGTGAAAAGTTAAACGAAGCCAAGCAATGGTATTCTACCTACGATAAAGAGTTCTATGCTGTAGTACATGCATTAAGGTATTGGAGACATTACCTACTTCCGCATGAGTTTGTTCTCTGCTCAGATCATCAGGCCTTGCGGTATTTGATTTCACAAAAGAAGCTCAGTCCCCGACATGCAAAGGGGGTTGAATTTCTGCAAGAATACACATTTGTAATGAAACACAAAGCAGATGTAGAAAATAAAACCGTCGATGCTTTAAGTTGTATGTCTGCCTTTTTGCACTCCGTGAGTGTTAAGGTCATCGGATTTGAGAGAATCAAGAGTGGCTATGCATTGTGCCTAGACTTTGGGGACATTTAAGCATCATTGAGTGAGGGACATCATGGAATGAGTACTGAATATACCCTCCAAGATGGATTCTTGTTTTGTGGTAGCAAATTATGCCTCTTCCGAGTACATCCATTAGAGAGTTTGTTATATGGGAGTTGCATGCCAGATGTGCATCAGGGCACTTTAGTTGGGACAAGACAATTGCCATGGTGGAAGACAGGTTCTTTTGGCCTAATCTGAAGTGAAATGTGGCAAAGATCATTGAACAGTGTCAAACTTGCCAGATGGCAAAACAGAAGAAGCAAAATGCTGGTCTCTCTATACACCACTACTTGTGCTACATGCACCTTTGCAAGATTTGAGTATGGACTTCATGTTGGGACTCCCTAACACTGTTTGCGGTCATGATTCCATCTTCGTTGTTATGAACCGTTTCTTTAAGATGGCTCACTTCATACCAAGTTCCAAAACATCAGATGCTTAACATGTAGCCAAACTTTTCCTTAGGGAAGTTGTTAGACTGCATGGTTTGCCCAAGACCATGGTGTCCGATATGGATGTTTGGTTTATGAGTTATTTTTGGAAAACACCCTGGAAAATGTTGGGAACAAAGCTACAGTTTTCATCTGCTTTTCATCAACCGCAGCCTTGAGGATTTGTTGCATTGTCTAGTGGGTGATCATATGACAAGTTGGGATTTAGTCTTACCAATGGCAGAATTTGCTTACAATAGTTCAGTCAATGCGTCTACTGATAGCAGCCCATTTGAGATAGTCTAAGGCTACCAACCTAGGAAACCTATAGACCTCATTCCCCTGCCGTTAGAAGCTAGACCCTCAGAACCAGCAGAGTCATTTGCCCGTCATATTTATGACTTACATTCTGAAATAAGGAAAATGATTGCCATAAGTAATGAATATTACAAGTCTCGTGCATATGTTCATCGCAGATATCAGGAATTTAATGAGGGAGACGTGGTTATGGTGAGAATCCGACATGAGCAGTTTCCAAAGGTTACATGGAAGAAGTTGCATGCAAGAAGTGCAGATCCCCACAAGATTCTAAAGAAATTTAGTGCCTATGCCTATCATTTGGAGTTACACCAAATATGGGCATCAGCCCCTTTTTTAGTGTTGAAGACCTTGTACCTTGAAAAGGATCAGCCACCATTCCAAACCCCTTTGGGCCTTCCACTTCAGCTACCCAGACCATACCCACACCTGCCACATCGTTTTCTCATGGATCAATACCTACTTCTAGGCCAAACCAAGCTGACATTTGTACTTTTTCATCTTTCTACCCCTCCTTTACCACCATTACCAGCTATACCAATAAGAAGAGAAGAGGTAGAGGACATTTTTGATGAGCAGATTGTGTCTACTCGTGTAAGGGGGATATCGCAAGTTCCTTGTCAAGTGTAGAGACAGGCCTAGTACTGATTGTACATGGATCACCGAGGACGAGCTTCAACGCCTTAATCCAGATTTGCTAGAGAAATATCGGAGTCTATTTTCACCAGAGGTGAGTTCTTCCCACCCGGGGATAATTAATGAGTACATCACAGCAGGATTTAGGACATATCAGAGGAGACGCCGACGTACACAGCAACATATCACCTAATTGTGGCTAGATGTCCTTTTTTAACTTGTGTGGGTGCGTATTTCTATTTAATTATGTGTAGATTGTTTTATTTTGTTGTATTTTATTTTTTTGTAGTGTCAAAGCTATAATGTACTAATTTTGTAAGGAAGGGATGAAAGCATCAGTGATTCTATGCAATTCTTGGAGTGAATCCAAAATGATGTGAAGTCAAGATGATCTTCTTCTATCACTTCTCCTCTGTTTCAAACCATCCTTGTTTGATCCCCCAAATCCATTGTTGTTTATTCCATTATATTTCTCCCAACCTCCATTTTCATTTCCTAAGAGCCCATTTGATCTTTCAACTACAAAACCCCAATAAATCATACTTGTGGCTAGAATAGGGCTGGTTTGTGGTTTGATGTGGATTCCCAAACCTGTCTTACATCACTAAGTTTGTCAAGATGTTAACTAGGAGTTTAAGAACATACAAAATGGGTATGGGCAAGTTCATTAGAAAGAACCATGGATCGTTTCCCATTTGATGTTTTCTTGAGTATTCAATGTAGGAGAGGTGTCAATCTAGTGTCTTTACTGCTTGACCATGTGGGTGAAGATAGGGGTAGTATTGGACTATTGGGTCGAGTTTGCGTGGCTTAAGTTAATGGTCTCAGCCCATGTAACTTGCCCAAAGAGTTCTGATTATTAAATGGGCAGTGTAAAGGACCTGCCGGAACCCTGCCTATTTAAAATTGGGTGGGTTTACGCAGACTGCCCGAAAAACAATAAAAAAATCTTAGCTTACTAATCATAAAGTCAAGCATGGGCAGAAGATCCAGTACAAAAATCTGTAGGCTTCTCTAGAACCAGTATGTACTTCAATCCAGCCCTTAAAATTTGAGTTAAAACCGGAAGAAGTCATGAACAATCAGCAAAACTTAATGCAATTAAATAAGGATGCACATTCACCCGATCTAATTGATAATGTTGAATACCCTCTACAGTACCAGATGGTTTATGAAAAAAGAGACCGGGGGAGGTAGAGAGAGGCCCTTTGTCTTTCATTTATGTTCCTGAATGTATCTGATAAGAGAAATAGAAGTATTTATGAAAAGTAAATTAGTATATACTGTTCTTGCAATTCTGATCCATGTCTTGTGGCATGCCTCTTGTACTTTGCTACTTTATTTTTTTATCAGTATTATGATAATGTTACATAACAGAAGGAATAGGATATAAAGGATTGTGTATATCCAAATGTAGAAGAATCCAAGAAAGAAGAGCCGAAGCCAATCAAAGTGCCTGACAAACATCCCCTAGTCAAATCAATGCACATGCAACAGTAGCTCAGAGAGATACAATATAGCCATCGTAATCTGAAATAATTCCAAAATCTAAGAACCAGTATCCTTGCCTGTCCTCTGCTTCGCGTGAACTAAATTTCTCAAAAATCTTCTTGTCTATGTCCTCTGAGGGGACCTTTTTTTTTTAGCCTAGATAGCTTGGCCACTTAACCTCTTTACTCGCTCATACTCAGTATTTCTTGCAATTGTTGGTTCCTCTTTCTGCTTCATGTTTCTACCTGTATTTTTACTTTCACCTACAAAAGCTCTTTATTTTCCGTAAAGCTTGTGAATTCATTGGAATACTATCTATCTGCACTCAAAACAGACAGCCCGATAAAATTTCTCCTTTCATTTTACCTGTCACCCTTGCTTTGTTTAATATTAAAGTCGTTTGATTTCTCGTGTCAACATTTCAGAGTCCGGTGATACTCATTCTGAAGAGGAAAAAGCCCTTCCAGAGAAGAATAAGAAAAGAAGGCTCAAAACACCATCCCAAGTTGAGGCTTTAGAGAGATTTTATAATGGTATTGGTGATCCTCTCTCTCTTACAAATATTTACAATTTATCTACTTTGTTAGTTGCTAAAATGCCGGCCTCATTATCAAGACTGATTTAGACAAAAAATTGTTATGTTTTCCAGAACATAAATATCCCTCAGAGTCAATGAAGTCAGAACTTGCAGAAGAACTAGGATTGTCAGAGAAACAGATCTCTGGATGGTTTTGCCACAGGAGGTTAAAGGATAAAAAGTTAAGAGAGGAAGTATGTGCCAATGGAAGACAAGATATTTCAAGTGGTGTTATACAGGAGCATGGCAGTGGACTTAGGCAGGATTCATGCAGCAGCACCAAGCAAGGTGACTATAGGCATTTTGATCCAAGGGAGGTGGAAAGTCGTAGCCTTTATGGCCAGGATTATCCAGTAACAGACATAACTTATGAGAATAGGGGTCAATATATGCATGCTGGACATTACGGTACAGTGGGCAACACATCTTCAGGAAGTAGCTCAGCTTCACAGGACATGTTACTTCCTCTTAGTGGGGATCGATATGATATGGAACCGTCAAGGTATCATTCTCGGAATAGTAACAACATGCCGATGGATCTGAGGGGTGTGCAGAACCCAGGATATATGAGCGCATCAGAATATTTGAACTTGCAGGATGAGGTTGAACATGCTCCTATCACGGCCGTTAAGAGACAATTGGGTAGGCAGTACCGGGAAGATGGTCCACCACTCAGTGTTGAATTTCAGCCTCTTCCTCCTGGTGCATTTGAATCACCATTTAAGGATCCACTCAATGGTAATAATTATATTTTATTTCTTGTAGTAAAACATTCTTTTGATGGAGTCACATGTCATAATATCTTAGGTAGGAGTATCAGATTTTGTTTAGCACATTTATTAGAAGTTGAATTTTGTTACCTTATTCATCTTTATTGTCGCTACTTAAATTGTAACTACTTAAATTGTCATTGATGTTATTACCGTCATGTCTTTTTCTGCTTTAATAGCCATCAAAAGTGTAATACCCCAAAATATTTATGTGAAATGTATGTGTGTGTAAGACATGTCAGTGATGGTGCATGTCAGAGGATGTGCTAAATGAGTAATTGAACCAGTATAATAGATTCAGCTTGCAATTGAGATATAGGATTGGCCAGCTTGGGAGAAGTATAATATGGCCAGTAGTGTTGTGTTGGATAGGTTGTTGGAAAATAGGAAAGTCCTATTGCTACTTGGTTTCTTGAAGGTTCAGACAGTGGAGAAGGATTCGGCCAAAAGATCCTAGCATACTATCAGTTACTTAAAGCTAGTCAATTGAAAAGAATATTTAATGCATTGTTGCTGGGAAACCTACTGCTTTTAGGTTTCTTAAAAGGAATCGGTTCTAGCTATATGTGACATTACTTGTATGAAAGGGAAACCAATTTTGGAATAACCCCTACAAGTCGGTTGTGGGGAGAAAAGAAAGAAGAGATAAGGAGAGGAGAGAGAGTTACATTATGTGTGTGTGACCTCTCCTTTTAAAATCAGTTTTGATAAAGGAGAGAAGAAATAGGAAAGAAAAGAGCAAATAAGAGAGGGGAGACAGAGTTGCATTGTGTGTGTGTGTGTGTGACCTCTTCTAAAATCAGTTTTGATGAGAGAATCTAGGAGAGAAAAAAAAAGGGGAGATAAAAGGAGAAAATAAAATCAGAGAGGAAGTAGGAGAAAAGCTAAGAAGTCACCACGTTTTGGGAGAAAGAGGAGGGGCTGGACTCTTTTATGTTGGACGTGGGAAAAAAAAAATAGAAGGAAAAAATAAAAGAAAGGGAGGTTCAGAGATTGGAAAGAGCTGTTTCTGAGATATAAGAAAGAGAGAAGGGAGACTCTCATGGTTTTTGGAGGGAGAGGGAGGATCGCCCATGCTAAAGAAATCAGAAAAAGAAGAAGATAGTTCTGCTGCTGCGTTTTCTTTCTCTGATTTCATCTAAGCTAATCGAGATACCAATTGGTTGCTGCTGCTGCGACTTTGTTCTGAGGTTCTTCTTGAAGAAGAAGTTCAGCAAGCTTACTCAAGTTGGAATTCTGAAAATTAGGTTTGTGCATTCAATGTTACATTCGGATTTTCCATATTGTCGTGGGATCGATTTCGAAAGTTGAAATCAGAATAAGTATTTTCCTGTTGGAAGGATCAATCAATGGAATCTGGTTTGAAAGTTCCTACAGTTCAGAATTTGATTTTTATGTGGAACTTAAATCGGTTTCAGCAAGATACATCAGCAAGCTATATTAGATCTTTATATTCTGATCCCGTGATTATATTTCTGCAATTCTGAGTTGGATTTTAATCTATTATTGTTTAGGTATTGATATTTTCTAATTTGGGATCAGACTGAGTGTTGATATTGCAAGGATAGGATTTTGGAATTTCCGATACAAGTTCATGGTTGAATGAACTGTGTACACTGTTGAGAACAAAAGCTGTACATCGTAATTGTGGTTTATGATATAGGTCTGAGATGAGGGATTTTGACTCTGGTTTTTTAGCAGAGACCATGTTTTTTAGCAGAGACCATGATGTAAGGTTGAAATAATTCCCTGTAAAATTTGGTTACCACAGGAGTTGGTTAAAGGAGTGAAACCCTAGAATTCCCGGAGTGGTGTAGTAGAACCTTTTGGCAGAATTTTTTCTGAATAGTATAGGAGGATTTTTAGAGGGGGAGCGTATTTTAATTATAAAGTAATATACTAGGAAATGTACTAAGGTTGGAGACATGTATGTGTATATTAGTATATACGTGGCTGAGGAGGTTGTACCCATGGTTCAAGAACTCGGTCAAAACTGATAGTTTCGACCGAGAAACCGAGACGAAACCAAGGTTGAAACCACTTGTTGCATGATTTAGATGTCTTTTGCATGGTTTTGACACTGTTTCGACCATATTTCGGTAATTTTTTATGCAGGGTATTTTTGGCCCAAGACTGGAAACCATGGGCAAGCCAAGAGAGCCCCAGCCCAGCCCCTGCATGGCCTCTATGCTGGCAAGGTTCACCCCCCTCCCCACGCGGGGTGGACTGAAACGAGACCCACATGGTCCTTAAAATTCTTTATTATAATAAATTGGATAGAGTCTTTTCCTTTTTCTTCTTTTGTCTTTTCATATTTGTAGGTGTCTTTAATGTAATCTCTTGAGTTCTCTACCTTTTATAGTCTAAGAGTTAAATCTTAGCATATATGTTTCTAGGAGTTTTTATCTATGTCATTTATTGTTTAGGAGTTTTAGAATTGTAGAAGTTCCAAGTCTTTATGTCATTTAATAGGGGAATTACAACTCCTAAGGGTCCTTTTTTATCTTCTCTTTAAATACCATGTAGCCCAGTAATGTAAGACATGAATTTGATTTGACATCTCGACCAAACTTGTGGGCGAGTTTTTTTCCAAGATGGGGAGCATTGTTGTAGATCACAGGTTCTAACACAGGTGTAGCTGCAGGAACAAGGTCCAAAAACCAGTCCAGAATTGCTGTGGGATTCAGCTTCTGGGAGACAGCCTGGTATAATGTTGGCCTGATTCTTGGTTGGTTGATGGAGCAATTCCCAGTGGTCCAGATTTCTAATTTGAGATGTGTATCATAAAGAATCAGCAAGAACCTGTCCAGGTTCATCCCCACTATTTTATCATCCAACATATTTTGTAGAAGATTATCTTCAGATTTGAATAGATTTTGAGCCAGCATATTTCCTTATTTGAAGAGATATTTTCAGAATCGACTTCTGCCAAAGATTAGCCATCGACAGCCTGTCTAAGAGAAAATATTCTTCAGATTTTAGTGGGCCCCATGGCCATTGTGTAGAGAACCTTTTGGAGGGTCATGACAGCATGCAATCACTCCTATAATTTAGGGAATTATGGTTTCTTGCGTAGGGGTTTATTAGTTAGTGGTGAGGAAGGACATTCATAGTCTAGGTCTTGTTCCAAGTATTACCTCGGATAGAGCCTATTGCAGGGCAAGGATCCATGTAGCAGACCCCATCTAGCTGAGATTCTCCTGACTTGCTGGGCTGTGCCTCTTTCCTCTTACTTTCATCTTTCATCCTTTTATTCTCAATCTTTCATTTGTCATTTTCCTTTTTTTTTCAGTTCTCATCTCATGCCCCATCCCTCTTTTCCCATCTTTTCATTCACCTTTTTTGTTTAGACCTCGGTTTACCTACTTTGTTTTGTTTGGATCCATGTAGCCAACCCCATTAAGTTGGGATAAGGTTGAGTTTGTTGTTGGGAGTCCTTATTTTTTCCAACTAATTGGTTTGGATTTATTTGTAATTAGTTGGAGAAAAGAATGAGCTTGGTTAAACCCATTAATGGCTGTGAGAGACAGGTACGGAGAGAGGCCGTGGGTGAGATGAGAGGCAGGTCTGGTGAGAGGCCACGGGTGAGAGACCCATCCCTATCCCCCTTCTTCTTCATTGTTTTATCGATTTCTTTGTTTTTATTTTCTATCGTGTGTTACATTCAACAACTGATACATATTGAAGCCCTGTTGATGCTGCTGAAATTGCTACTGGTTCTTTGAAGCCTGCTCTGTTACTAGTGCATCAAGTGCTGGCTAGAGAAACTGTGAACAAACCCTGAGGCCCTATTATCTGGAGTGCTACTGCTAATAACTTCATGATCCTGCTGTGTGGTTGGTGACTGGTTCTACATTAAAGTGCTCTGTTGTTTTCCTTTTTGGGGGAGGTGGGGGTGGGAAGTGACAATTTATTAATTAAAAAAAAAGTAAGTAGGCCTTCAAAGAAAGGCAAAAGCTGTAAAAGTGTACAGCAACAACAGCGAAAGACCACCTCTGCAATGCACTCACTAAAGATTTATGTATGGTTTATCTGTTCCATAGTTTCTGTTATATGTTTACTTGTTTTCAAGTGCAATTTTTCACTGAGCATGGTGTCTGTGCTTTATTGATCCATGAACCATTATTGTTGCTTCTATGTTTTCTCTTATGATTTTTATGTTCAAGTTGGTGAAGGAACTGTAACTATTTTTCCTTCCTCCCCCCCCCCCCCCCCAATTTTTCTTGACCCAGAGGTAGTGGTGTTCTTTCTTGTAACCCAAATATGACATCCTGATATAAAATCTTATATTTCTCTAATTCATACTCTTTACAGATCCATATTATGTTGGTGATCCCATCCAGCAGGATTCTCACAGCATCCCAAGAACCTCTAATGCACATGGAACTGACATAGTAAGTGCATCTTCTAGTAAGGTTCTTCTTCTATCTTGGTTGAATGTATATGAAATGAACTTTCTTTGTGTGATTTGGTAAACATTTCTTATTTTATGAAAGAAATACATACTTAAAAATTGAAATGCTTTCTTGCTCGGCAGAAATAAATTTCTTTATATTGAACATTAGTCTTGTGTTTGGGAGAAGGATTGGTTTTGCATCAGTGGATGCTCCTCATGTTCAATTAATATTTGTTCTTTTCTCCCCCTCCCTCTAATTTTTGACAGATTTCAATCATACCATTCTTGAAGAATGTGTATACTTATTGTCTTCTGTGAAGGTGGCAGAAGCATGGACTTTTTGGTTGTTCAATATGTTTAGGTGCTCCTTCCGAAGCATAATATGGTACATTTTATGAACTGAAGTACAGGGGCAAAGTTGAATCATGGTTCACAAATGCGTTTTATTGAAGCTGAAATGCTTCTCACTTAGATGACCCATTCTTCTTATATTACTGCTTCTCTATCAAACCTCAGATTTGTGGTATGCATTTCCAAAGAACTATTGGACTTGTTCTCATAGGTCAGCCTTAGTGCAATTCAAATTTTTTTCTTTTTTCTTTTTGATTGGGAATTTTCTTAACCCCAGCTTCATATGAGATCTTTAAATGTCCAAAAACCATGTCACATGATGGAACAATTCCATTGTCAATTCAGTTACCCATGTGTACTTGCATCAGTGAATTAGTGTAATATTTTTTTAGCGATGAGTTAGCCTGAAGTCAGCATTAGCCAAAGTTGTTCTCGGATTCCTTCATTTCCTGCTTGGATTTTTTTTTTTCATTTTTTTTCTTGCTTGAATAGCCTGTTTAAAATATCCTTTCTTTTCAATGCTGGATTTTGGGAGGCTTGCTTAGACTTTTATGGAAAAATTAAATAGTTCATATTACCCTTGCACATTATGGAGGCAAATTATGTATTCTTATTATCTGCTGGATTGCATGATATTTAATAAGTTGTCTTATCAACCATTTGTCTATCAGTGTCTTATTTTCTAAATGGACTGTCTGAATGATACCTTTATAGGTGTATTTAGACCTTTAACCTTCTTTTGATTACCCCTTGTCTTATTCCCACAATTTCTTTAAGTTGAGGGTATAAAAGATTTTTCAAAATAATTTAATAATGTCATTGTCTCACACATTTTTCAAGGACACATGTGAAATGACAATTTTACCCTCTCTAAAAGAAGTTTGTTCTACTAAGAGGGGAAAAAAAAAAAAAGATTTCAATTTATTTGACACCTTAAGGGGTGTCAATAAGAAAATCTCTTTTCTAAAACTTTCTTTTTTTCTCAGATGGCAAGTGTTATATATCTGACTTCTCAACTCTTCTCAAATCCTCCAGAGATATGACAGATACAATTCCAACAGGCATGCTCAAGGGCCATCTCCAGAAGGATCCCAACTTAGAAGAACCATGTGGGAGTCTGATCCCCGGGATGAGTTCCCCAGCTTCCGACAGAAACAGAAGTCATCCGTTACCAATTACTGTAATCATGCCCCTGACTGGAATTCTGCCTTGGATGTTGATGAAGATTCTGCTGGGGAAACCTCTGGTTTTAACAGCAGGAGGAACCATGGGACTAGGTCTAAGCATGGTGTTGAAGGAATGAGATCAGATTTTGCCACAGACCAACGTTTTCGCCTTTACAGTGGAAAAGGCATCACAAGTGAATCATCGTATCCTCAGTTGCATAACTATGATAATACCGGCCCTAATGTGTTTCAAAGAAGGGAATACTTCGAGTCTAAGCCTTCCAATTTGGAACTGCTACGCCATGAGTCTCTTGATAATGAGGACAGAAGAAACTCTAGGATGGTTAAGTGTCCGGTACTACTTTACCCTTTCTTCTATTAGTTACAGCAGCTTCATGACAAGAATGTTTGGTTTCTTATGGGGTCTTTTCTCTTCTGTTTAAATGCAGGATGAAAGGACCTATGTAGATAGGAGGATGGGTAATGAATATGGTAACCAGGTTCAATTAAAGTTGCCACTGAAAAATGAAATGAGAGTATGTATTGCTTATGATCTGAATTCTGGGGTTCAGAACCTATTTCATCAATTTTTCATTTTGTTTTACTTCTGATCGCTATTTTCTTTTATATATGAAGATGGCTAGGAGAATCAGAGGGGATGAATTCTTGCCTCGGGAAAATGTTTCGAAAACGCCATCTCCACAGGCATTGCTGCCATGGACAAACCTGATGAAAGGGTTAGTGTCATGACCAAGGAACTCAGTGGCTTTATAAGTTCATCATATATTCTATATACTTTGATATTATTTCTTTTCCATGGATTGGTGGAATAAATCCAAGCTTAACTATATACTTCCTATACCTATAGTTTTAGATTTAGTGCGACCTTGTAATCGCGGGTTCGAGTCAGGAAACAGCCTCTCTGTGCAACGGGCGCAAGGCTGCATACATTATGACCCTCCCTAGATCCCGCAGTGGCAGGTGGCTCATCCACTGGGTACACCATTTTAGTTGTATATTGGTGAAATTTATTAAAATGGAGAAAGATATATGTGACATTTTTGCTACATGATTGGGTTTAGAAGCCTTTCCTAAACATTTGCCACATGGAAGTTATATGGGGCCCATATTTTGTGGACAGGTAGACTTCCAGTTCCCCTGCTCACATATCAAGTTTCAGTCCAAACGGAGCTTGCCAAGTGGCAAAATAGAGCTTTGAAAAATCCAGGACGATGAGAGTGTATAAGGGGGTGATCATAGTACTGTAGGCATGCAACATACATGGTGATACATTGACATATGGGAGGATATTTTTTGGGTTTGAGTATGAAATTTGTCATGTGGCTAGTCCAGACTCCAGACCACCTCCTCTCTATCCAACGGTCAGAATTTCCATATCATCTGTTGTTGGCTTGAAATGGTGGACCATTTAGGAAGCCTTCCTATAGAGGACTGTGCAAAACAGTTAGTATACAAGATAATACCATAGCACAGAAAAACAATCTCCTACAAAATAAACATACGAAGATACATTTTCCAATTGCACCTACTGATTCTGAGCTACTTCAAATAGGATTTTGGTGCAATCAAATTTAAACCCTGGTGAACAATTCAATAGTATGTCGGATGCATAACATAGAAGTAACCTGATACCTCCATAATGAGTGGCCCAATGTTGCATAGCTGATTATAGTTCTTTTACTTGAGCTGTGTCTGTTTCAATCTGAAACATGAGAACCTTAACAAGTGGGAGTAACTATACATCTAAAATCTGCTTGATCTGTTCTTGAACTTCTAAAAATTTCTGGTTTGAGATTTAATAATAAATAGGCAGTATTGATTCTCTCTTTTAGTATGGTGCTTGATGCTTGAAAAGAAAAATGGTACGTAATTTGGTAACAGAACTTTCAGAACTAGTTATCTCTTATCATGCTGTTACAGATCTCTGGCCTCATACTACTGTTAATTATTTCTTTGGATCTAATATCTCTGAAAGATATATTGCTTATGGATTCTCTTTCTCTAATTCTGAGATTGGATGCTTTGAATCTTCCAGGTCTGCTGTGGAGACCCCAACCAGTTTCAGTGAAGACGAAACTGAGGGAACTAGTTCTTCCACCGGTTAGGAACATTCAACATGGGTGCTGGGAGTGATTACAAACCTTGAGGGTTTTTCAAGACTAGAACCAAAGGGAGAACATGATTGGTGGGAAAAAGAAAGGTAATTTATGGGATTGTGTCTTGATGCAGTGGAAAACCATATGATGTAGCCAACCCATGATTTGGGTGCTTTTACATGTCATTTTGAAGTAAAGAGAGTAACATTAGAATTGGTAGCAGCCAGCCAATTAAATGTGCCTCTCTATGCCTCCTAGTCTCAATGGCTTGTCATTTCAATCCATCTCTTCCCTTCTTTTTTGTCCACCACTCCCTCTGAGTAACAGAAGCATAGCAACTTTTGGTACTTCTGACTACCAAAAGCACTTCTCAATTAGTAGTTTTCTCTCTTTCTTTTGATTGTAACAGAGAAGCATAGCAACTTTTGTCTTTTGATTACCCATCCACCCCCTATATGTTGTAAGGGCAAATGTTAGCCATGGGGACGACTAGGTGATGTAATTATAATTAAGGAAAATCTATTATTTAACCATAACTAGTCATGCCCAATCTCTGTATTGTGTCTTATTTGTCCACTTGGGGATTAAATTTAGTCCCATGGTTCACAGTGGAAACTATAATTGTCACCATCATCAGACAGGTCTTGGCATTGGCCTGCACGTGGACCTGGTTCTGGTCCTGGTCCTGGGTTTCTCATATTAGGTATGGCCAGCCTGGGCCAGTGAAAGCTTTCCAAGGCAATTTAGGGTCGTCCGGAGCCAGGTCTTCATCAGATGGTACTGGAATCTTTTCGAACAAAATACTAGCCTGGTGTTCATCATAAGGAATAAGGAGAATGGACTTACACATCAATGGCATGCTTGGAAATTGTTTTTGATTCATTTTTTTCTTAGTTCTGTTTTACTTTGCTGTTTGTGTGGGCTGTTCCTACTCTGTTTGGTTGGAAGGGAGGGTAAAGGAATTGAAAATCAGTTGTAAAATGCAAAGGAAGAAGTTTTACGAGTTAGTAACTACTTGTTTGGCTTTACCTATTTAATAGGCTAATATGAAATGGAAGATAGAAAGTTGAATCCTCTAAGCTAGATGCCCTTGCTTCGTTCGTAAAACATACTCTCTCTCTCTCTCTCTTTCTCCCTATTATTTTTATGTTGTGTATTTTCTCTTTTACTTATCTGAGGACGTAACAAATGGTATCAAAGATAAATAAATCAGATGGAAAGCAAAAATAAATCATGCTCTGGGGTAGGGGTGTCAATACCCAACCCGAACCGATGAAACCAGCCCGGACCACACCGGACCGAACTCTTAATGGTTCAGTTTGGTTTGTGGATCCAGAAAGGCAAACGGTTTGGTTTGGTTTGGGCTAGCCCGACGGTGCACCGGTAGCCCGAACCGTTAGGCCCGAACCCAAATCGAACCGACCTAACCCGATAAATGAGTAAATCAGTAAATGCCTAATGCCCCATTGCCCCCTAAATGTGTTGTGATAGTTTGTCACTTTATCTCATATCCTTTGTTAGTGATTACCCAACCAATTGTATCCATAGGCCATAGGACATAGGATACAAAGATGCATTGTATTTGAAATATTTTATGTACTTAAAAGAAAAAGAGAAGAAAAATTAGCACTAACCAGACCTTACTAGTTATATAAAATCGGTACCAAACCGATATCAACCCGTTATCATAAACCGAAACCGACACGAAACCAAACCGCATCGAAACCGAAACCGCACCGAAATCGAATATTTCTTAATGGTTTGGTTTCGGTTTCTTTAAAAGTCACACCGAAACCGAAAAGCCCGAACTGAAACCGGCCCGAACCGGCCCGTTGACACCCCTACTCTGGGGCAAACCGTACCGAAGCAAAAAAACGACCGTGTTGTCCAATAGTGACATCAGTGCCCATGAAACACACATCAAGACCTTTCTTGATAAGAGCAGGTACAAATATCAAGTTTTGACGTATATTAGGAGCAGAAAGAACATCCTTCAGACAGAAATTGTTCTTCTCGAGGTCATACACGTAATCTGCAACTCGTACTTTACTATACGAGTTATTCCCCATGTAGATTTTATGATCACCAACTACTAGAGACTTCAATTCTTGATGTCTTGAAGTGGTCTTAACAATGTAGCGTGTCGCACCTGAATCAATCCACCACCCCTCATATTGATCTCTAGACAGATTGTACTCAACGGTGCTAATAAACTCGTTACGTTGATGGTTTTCAGGTGGTGCAGGGTTTCCATGAGCATTCTTCTTTTTCTGAGGATTAGAACAGGTAGTCCTTAAGTGACCAAACTTTCGTAAGCACCTTTTGATAATTCTTGGGCTTCAATTTACCTTCCTCTTGAACCTATCTGGGTTGGTGTTGAGGTAGAGCTGGCTAGTATTGGAATGAAATCGATGCTGATGTGTAAGTGATTCCACTTGCCCAGATGTTGACTGAGGTGGGCTAGGCTGGGTTGGGTTGTGTGCAATTCACTCATGGATTTTGTCACCATGCATTCTTGATAGTACTACAACTACTGAGGAAGCTTGTCTAAAGTGAGATTCTTCCCCTGGAATCTCAATGTCGTCCATGTCATTGCCCAAGAAAGGTGCAAACTGTTGATGCTGGTGGAGACTTGTCTCCACCATCGATCCTGCATCTGCTAAGTCCCTGGTCAAAACCAACATCTTGTTGACATGGGCTACCACATTTTCACCTTCAGACATCCTACAACTGTTGTATCTATGGGATCAACAGTTGTATGTGGGTTTCAGATTTTACGTGGTATTTAGCCTTCACAGCTTCAAGGACCTCCTTTGTGGTTTTGTAATTGTTAAACGCCTTCATGAGATGGTCATCCATCTTTATAAGAACCATACTATGGGGTCTTTTATCATCATTAGTCCATTTTTCAGCTGTCTTTATTTGAACAACTGTTAAGTCTTCTCTAATTACAGGTTTTGATTCTACAACGTGGTCTAATTTTTCACATTTTAATGTATGTTATTTCCAAGTTTCATATCTCATAGTTTAGCCCATTCAACTTCTCTAAGTTATATGTCTCATGTTCAATAAATTTACTAGTCATAATGATGAAATTTTGTCCCCAAAAAAATGAATTTAATTTACTCTGTCAATAAAGTTCATACACACAAATTCAAAAATGAATCCAACACTTCGCGTTGAATTCTGATTTAATATGACCTCAAACAAGTCAGAAGAATAATTTAGGACTCTTATAGTGTGAGTGTCAATCGATTTGATTTCTTTTTCGATTTGGGTTTAGTTCAAATATTCAAGCAGCAGAAGATACATATTGAAGGGGAAAAAAAATATGAATGCTGATATTTAATAGAAGCAACAAAAAAAAAAACTATATACTTGGTTACAACATGTAATAGGTAAGATTAATCGACAACAAGGTGGGTTATGATACTAGTCTAAGAGTATACTAAAATATATCATTGTTGTAAAATCAAATAAAAAGTATTATATAGTGATAAGTGACCTCATGTAATGAGCATATAAAACTGTCAGATTGTTCATGAGACGAAGTATGTAGACATAAAATAATAAATTAGATTACTATATATATAAACAGTTTATCCTATATGATCAGATTGTTCATGTAGACATAAAATAATAAATCAGAATATTCTATATAAACAGATTATCCTATATGACCAGATTGTTCTACTGGGAGAAGCATTTATACATAAAATAATAAATCAAATTACTTTATATAAATTCAGAATACTTTATATAAACAGACCTATATGATCTGATTGTTCTACTTATAAGTGGATTAATCCACATTAAAAGAACTTACCTGAGACGAAGCACAACAAGAAAAACATAAAAGTTGTAACGGCAGCGGCAAAAATAACACTCAAATGTAGTCCCAGATTGGATAACAATTGATGATGATGATGGAGCATTTGCCTTCCTTCTTAGAAACAGAACCCAACATATCTCGACAATATCCATCTCCAAAAAAAGGAAGGCTGCGAAACACAATTGGTCAATGAAAAACAGGTGACTAGCAACATATTGAAGCTTTCACTTTCAAAAAAGTTTTGAATCAATTGATAAAAAATAAAAAAAAATGCAATTCCAGAAGATGTTTGTATTTGAGTTAAACCTATAGACTTGCAGAAATAGAAATGGGAGTGAGTAAGATGAGGGAAATCCTTAGCACCGGCTAGTGACTAAAAAAAAAATAATAATTTGTGAGTGATGGGACTACTAAAACAAATGGATAAACACTCATCATTCCTATCGTTTCTACCAGTAGAGAAGCTTGCTGGAATCTCTCATCTCAAAATTTTCCTCATTCTGATAAACCAGTCTAGCATTGACAAATATTCAAAGAAAAAATATCTCTCTCTTGATTAGGAGCTCATGTTGAGATTGCTTCTTTCTTGTAAATAGATAATGATACTCATCCCACTCCAATACTTTATTATGATAGGAGTCTTATTAGAATAGTTGGAGAGAGCAACGATTCTATTCCACAATCACAGACTCACCCACCTAATTTCTTTCCATGCAGTTAAGTTTTGTTTGACCTGTTCTTTCAGGATAATGATGAGGCAACGTGGTCACATCACTAACAAGGCTGAATCACATTTTTCTCCCTCCCCCTTTTAAGGGTCTTTGGGTTTGTAGTATAATATAAAAGCCTGCAGAATGGACATATGAAAGTTCGTATATATATCACTCATTATGAGAATAGACACACAAGGATGCCTATGTTGTAGCGTAGTGGTCGGCTACTAGACCGGTTGAGTCTAGCGTAAGTCGAGGTTTGGTTTGTATTTGAACCTCTTACACCTACCATATATATATATAGGGCTAGTGAGAACGCATGCAAAAGCATCTTGGGGGTAGGATTTTCACCTTTCATAGAAAAGAAACAGTCATTTTGCTATTTGTCATTGAGAGTTTTCAAACCTTCGGTCCAACTAGTCTAATTGTTCATGCTAAGGGCAAAACCAACCAATACATGCCGATACAGACGATCAGTATCAGTATCAACTAAGACCAATACTTATATTTAAAACCATGCAACTAAGGGTCTTGTCTTAATTTCCATAAACGGGGCATACTTTAGTGATTTTTGGTAACAATTTTGGCAAACAGGACCTTGTTAGGACACACACACTTCCAAAGGAAGATTATAAAAAAAAAAAGGGTACACTGGGGACGTACGATGCGCCCAGACACATGGGGGTGGATGCATTGATCACCCCGCTCCCTGACTGAAATGACTGCCTCATCCTACCCCATGTGTCTAGGTGCAGCCTATGTCCCCGTGCACTCCTTGACAGAGAACATCGCCCCTAAAAAATGCAGTTTTGTTTCCAAAGCTCTCTATGGGAGGACAGATACCAACGCAGCTAGTTGGTGGTTAGTGTAGTTAAGCCTAACCCACCAAGAGGTCTCAGATTCGAGACTCCCTTGTATCCCCCTTGTCCTTCCCCCTCGATCCCACTTTGTACTACCAAAAAAGCTTTCTTTATGGGATATTCAGATGGTTTGAGCACCATTCTCGAAATTGGACTTTGATCAATTAACCATAAGGTTACTTAGATGTCAATTCAACCTCACTTTAGATAGTAGAGTACAAATTAAGTACCAAGTTTTCTCACATCCACAGTCAAGGGACAAAGATTAATGGGGTCGGGTTTGTATCGACTTCGTACCATGTTGGGCCCAGAACATTTATGATCTGGTGCAAAAAAACTTCCTATGAATTGAAGAGGAAAGCCAAGAAATTGATATTCAATAGGTGTAGTTTTCAAGAAAATAAAGCTTCCAAGAAAGTGGAGTCTTCCAAAGGTGGAAGAGAGAACATCTACCAACGAGAGTAGTGATGATCCTAGTGAATCCAAGATGTGAGGATCCATGTGAGAGTCCAAAGGCTACAATGCGTGTACAAGGACTGAGTGAGGATTCAAATATTAAAATCCAATGTTGAAAAAATGGGAGGAGAGAGAAGGGTGTACCAAGGAGCTTAGGTTTTGGTATCAAATCTTGAGGGTTGTACTATTTCTCTTCTTGATTCTTCGCCAAAAATTATATCTCACTCTGTAGATGTAGGCGATGTTGAATCACATAAATCTTTTGTTTCTTGTATATGTGTTTGTTTTATTTTATTGTGCTTATTGTTCATGGATATTTGTTTTTATGTGGCAAACAGGATTCTGTAGGCATATATAGTTTTATATGTCGCATACACAGAGAAGCTTGCTTGATGATTCCATCCATTTTCTTGGGCTTACCTTCTTATAGTTTCTTGATGATTTGAAAAAGATACTAATAGACTCATAAGTTTTTTATTTACATACAAACATAAGTTAGTAATTACCAAAAATATTCTATATAATGTAATGTCCCAACACTATTGTTCGATATGACTACTCTCAATTTGATGAAGTTGTTGCTCTTGTATGGATGAATGAGACATGACAGAAAAGTAGTAGTGTTCGTCAAGAAAGATGTAGGTCAAATAAGAGATTGGAGGAGCCCGACAAGAATAAGGGCCACTCCAAGTTGAAAGGTTGTAAAATAACATTATTATTGTGACGATTAATATGTTTTAAAGAGGAATTGTGCAAAGTGTAAGGAGATAAAAAAGGAGGAGGGAAAAAATATGAATGAAGGTAAATTATCCAATGTTGCTATTGTTAATGGGTCCTAGAGAGTTGGAGATGTTAATGCCACTACTTTATTAGGTACGAAAATTTCAGATTAGATTTTAGATTCTAGTTATTCATTTCATGTGTTCAGTTAAGGATTTTGCTTTGGGTTGCTTGGGTTTTGTTTTGTTAAGGATAAAATAAAAATTAATATTAAAAGCAAGATTGCTAGGATTTAGACTATATAGATTTACATGTTGGATGGGATTGTGCGAACATTGATTGGGATTAAGACATATGCCAAATTTAAAGAAAAATCTGGTTTCACTAGGAAAATTGGATTTAAGAGGTTGCAGATGCTCATTCGAAGGTGGAATATTCAAGGTTTTCAAAGGGGTTATGGTGTGATGCATGGATAAATGATTGAGAATTTATACAAACATGTAGAGACTGTTGAAACATGTGGTGGTACTGTTAAAAGTCAGGCAAGAGGTACAAGTGGAGGATGAAGGTTGTAGACAATTAGGCTATGAACAAATACAAATCTGAAAAAGAAAAAAAAAGTGTGTATCTTTCACTTCGAATTGTGTGAGTAGAAGTCATCTCTCCAATAAGATTGGAGTAGCAAGAGAGGTGAAGTCGACTCACAACTTGCATAGTGAGCTATGTGGGACACCCAGTGGGGACGTGAGCCTTACCGATTTTAATGTGATGGACAGACAGAGATAATGATGGAGTTTGCAATATCAACATCAAAACTGTTCTTCTTTAGGGTGGTTTGCATGATTCAAGTCAAGGTGAAGATTTATTGGTTTTTGTGTCATGTATTGTGTAGAGGTCATAGTTATTATTGGACATGTATATTTTTAATTGGATCGATTTTCAGGCCATTATTGAACATAATAAAATTACAATTATTTTCCGATTAGGGTTTCTAGGGTACCAATATAATATCTTTATGAAAAGAAAATAAAACCCTAGGTACAAGCAAGGAAATCACATAGTGAGGTGAAGAGTGATATAAATTTTTTTTTTAATGAAAAAGAAAATTCTCTAGTTCTCTCAGGTGGATGTAGACATTCATGTTGAACCACATTAAATTCCTTGTAATTGTTTACTATTGCTTGATTGTGGTCTTCCCCGTGTTTGCACATTCTTCCCAACAATCACTCTCCACTTTTTAAAATAATGCAGACCAATCTGTCAGGTTCGGGATGGAGAGGTTCTTGTTAATCGCTTAGATTATATCAAATGGGAATATTGACAAAAGACTGAGTGATGTTCCAACACCTACCTTGGTCAATAAGCTCTTTAACCTTTTGGGAAACTATTCTACAAGTTATATATAAGGGCTTGTATGGGACTTGTATAGATGGGATTCAAGGGCTTGTGAAAGGGTTTTCTTCTATCTTTGACAATATCTCAATGGTCCCACTCTTATAGAATTGACTTGATTCTTTCTAGCCTCCTCTATATCCAGGAGGCACAATTACTTTTCTTAGCCTCAAGAAACGGTGAATTATGAAATACTTAGATTTGGTCTAAGGAGAAGGGTTGTATTATGGTTTGAGCTAGATCTATGCCATAGTCCTCTTGTAGATTCTGAAGTAAACATACTTTCCTATGATTTAGGGTGAAAGGACATCTGGTAAGTCGGGTAGAGGCCTTGACTGACTTAATTAAAGCGAGTCTACCTATCTAGAAGAGTAAGGATGACTTCCATGATTCAAGTCTCCCTTGAATCCTTTTTACCAAATGCCTAAAATCCACCTTTTTTGATCTCCCATAGAAAAGTGAATACCAAGGTATTTATTTATTATATTTTTTTGGAGAAGGTTTCTCCCCCCCCCCACAGACAATGTGCAGTTACAAATGCCTTGGGGAAGGGTAAAATAAAAATACTAAAAATAAGAGGGTATGTGAGATATTTTACAAGTGTGGTGCTACAATAATCTGAGTCTTATGAAGAGTACATGCATGCAATTTTGAAGTTGAGTTGACGTTGTGCAACTCTTTTACCCATTTTTTATGTAAAACAAATAGACTAAATTAAGAAAAGAAAGGAAAGAAAATGTTCATAACATTCCTAAAAGCCATCCTACACGACTTCACTATGATGGCTCTACTAGCCAACCAATTGATCATTCTTACAAACTCTCATATAGTCTCTCATTGGACTCGTACCAAAAGCGAGAGAGAGAGAGAGAGTCTTGAGGTTTGGCTGGGTCATTTACTTTTCTGAATATGTATACTTTGACCTTCCTCTAACCTTTTGAGGACAACCTTTAGGCTTCCACTTCAATAAGGTGAGCATTAATAAAGATGAGATCATCTGCAAACAAAAGATGATGCATGCTTGGTGCGTGCCTAGCAACCGAACACCATACAGAATCTTATGGTCTTGACAGAAATTTAGGAGCCTAGAGAGCCCTCCATGACCAAGATGAAGAAAGAAGGGCCAGAGGGTCTCCTTGTCAGATACCTTTACTAGTAGTGATATAACCGAAAGTGAACCCATTAACCTTTACTTCAAACGTGACTCTGCAGATATGCAGAAGGAAACTAAGTCACACCACCTCTCTCCAAAGACTAGAAACTCTATTAAAATCCGTACGAAGCCCAACTTTTAATCTATTGTATTGTAGGTTTTGGACATATCAATGTTAATCCCCATGAAAGTTCCCTTACCTTTATATGGTAACTCCCTTACCTCCCTTTTCTTTGCTCAACTTAAGTCTAAACAAAGGATCGATATTTCATCCTTTTGCTCATAAGGTATTGTGAGTAACAAAATTTTACTTGTAGAAAATAGCTAACACATTGTAATGGTTTCTGACACTTATGGGCCTAAAACTCCTCTCCCACAAATCCCTAGGGAGATATTGTCAGGGACCACTATTTTATGGCAATTTAAGGGCGTCAATTTAAATTCGGAACCGAAATCAGCTGTTTAAATCAAATTAAACCGAACTGAAAAAATTGGTTCAGTTATAATTTATATATTGAAGTCTCAATTGGTTCGATTCGTTTTTAGGCTAAATCTTAGATACCATATTTGACATTGTTAAGCTGTGTCTACATGAGGTTTTAATTTCTTTCTAACTTTATTTGTTTCTATAGGTTATTCTACTTCAACCAAATAAAAAACGAAAATAAATCGAACCTATCAGATTCAGCCTTAGTTTGAAGTTACTCTCTCTCTCTCTCTCTTTGTGGTTATGGGCTTCAGAACTAGCCTTTGATAATAGGTAATCTGAAACCAGAACAAGAAAAACATTATAGTAGTTTCTTCAATGTGGCAGTTACCTGGTCTCATTCGTAGAATGATTCCTTACTCTGATGGACATGAGATGATTCCTTTTTTATTGCCTACAAGAATATCCATAAAAGAATTGATACAAGCAAAAGAAAATCTCACTCTTGACATCGTCGTAAGGGATAGGGACGCCAACTTTCCAAAATCCCTGGGAAATTTCAAAATCAAAATCCCTATCCTCCACTATAACGCGCTTGCCAATTTGACAAATACAATAGAATACACCTTCATACATGTACCCAGGGCAGCCATCACCTTCTTAGTTTCTCCCGAGACTCTGGTTTTATACAAGCTCTCTTGCATATCACAAAGGAGTATCTGCCAACCCACCCCCAAAAATGATATGCACCATTTCTGAAGCTTCAACCGTGTAAGTTGCTTGCAGGCTGATAACAAAAAGAATTTTGAATGGAGAGGAGCTAAAGCAAGGATCACAAAAATATTGACTTGAGGATCAGGAGAACCAGCATAATGAAACACATCAACACAAGCACCATAACACATGTCACCATTCCCCCTTTTCTCTGACTTCTCTCTGCCTGCAGGGGAAGATAACCATGACAGAATGCTCACAGTAGTAAATAACTAAATACCATACAGATAGATGGACTAAATGGAAAGAGCACCTTCTCTAGCTGTTTAAAACCCTGCTCAACTGAGGATGCAACATTCTGAATATTGTAGTCTATCCGATCAACAATGGTCCCCTGTTGGGAGAAATAAGTTGAGTTAGCCAACCGAAACCATTAAAGGAAGCTTGTGAAACAAGAGGGTACATCTTGTAACCTGGTCTATCACAAGGACTGAAAGATCCTTCATTATTTGAGCAAGCTCATTCACTGATTCCACAACCTGGAAACCAATTCAAATAGGTTAAAAAAAAGAGAAAATGATATCTTAGATAAAGTAATGTGAATACCTAGTTCACTGTTCTCATTTACCTGTGTAATCTCTCTCTCCCTTTCCACTGTGAATGCCTCACTTTTCTTTATCTTGGCCATTTGGTGCTCACTAAATCCCTTTTTAACAGATAAAGCATCCAATCAGACAAATTCGAAAACTTATTTTCACTCTCAATGATTGTGTGACATTTCATACCTGAATCAAAATTTGGGCCACTATTTTTAGAAGCCAACAATTTGCAGAGAATACCACTTAAGTTATGCGTCAGAAGGAAAACATACCATATTGTCAAAGTCATCATCTTCCAGTTTAGATTTGTTTCCATTTAAATTCATCTCCAAGTCAAACCCATCTTGACCCTACACCACAAAGTAATAATTAATAAAATTCCAGAAGCACAATAAAGCCTGAACTATTTAATTTCTTAATATTTTAAAAAACCACCAGACATGTCTAGTTTCTGACAAGAATGAAACCATGGAATAACGGTTGAGGAGCTCATAGTGGTGAACCAAATGCCGGAATAGTAACTGTATATATGTCTTTAAAGGCCATTCTTTTTCCTAATCACATTTCTCTAGCAACAGATTTTATCAATTAATTAGGAAATATAAAAGAAGAAAGCCAATCACACCTCCTTTTGCTGCTGAAGACGCTTCAAATAAGTCGATTGCTTCTTCCGGAACTCCATTGAAAGGCTCTGAAGGTCTGTAGCAAGAGAACGCTGCATGGAAGACATTAAGATGTGATCACAGCCACAAAAGCCACCAAGAGAATGTGACAAGTAATAAATGTGTGCAAATGCTTGGCTTTGAATGTAAACAAACCAAAATAGAACCTTCATATGAAGTCACAATGACTATTTATGGCTCAGCAACAGAAAACAGAAAGTACAATACCTGCACCCCCCCCCCCCAACAAAAAATGGAATCAATGATCCAGTAGAAAAGGTTCATTTTCTCTTTTTTATTTTTTGGGTTGGGTGGGGGGAGGGAAGAGGGGGGCCAAAACAAACCCTTTCACATTGTGAATAAGCAAATATCTTTCTATTCTCATTAGAATTAACAAGCTTTAGAAAATCATTAGAAAAACTGCAGTCCGGTCAAAGTATACATACAGAAGCATAAATTTTGTTTTAACTATACCTGTACATTTTTTCTAACATTCGAATCCTCAGAAGCCCCTCTTGCAGAAAGCTTCTGTAAACTCTTCTCAGACTTCTTCAACAGATGTGTGACCTCATGGGTAAGAGCCTCAATTGTGCATTGATCTTCTTTTCCATCCCCAAACGATGGCATTAAAGCCTTTGCATGAGCCTTGGCTAGTTCTGACATTTTTGTCCGTGCACGTTGCATATTTATGGCTATTTCTTCAGAAACATCCACCCAAGCTGGAGGTAGACCTACTGTCAGTGCAGCCCCACTGATGTGGGCAAACAATATATGAATTTTAGGCTTCTAGCATTTAAAGATTAGTAAGGGCATTTATCTAGGAGTTCTACAAACAGAGAAATCATAAGAAATTCCAAGAAGGCCAATAATTACAAAAGAAATCAAGCTGTAACAAATTCTTCTAACTTTGTCAAGATGTGCCTTTGCATGAATTGAATATGAAATATGTATTTAGCAAGAACAAAATAAATCAGATTTAAGACCTGGTAAATATTTCCACCTTACTCAAAAGACCTAATGAATTGCACAAAAGTTCTAGCCGAGCAATGGTTGTTTTGCATGGTTAAAATAATATTGTGACACTCATTGTTGTTTCACTATCAAAGTGGGATGTAATGTAGAGAATAAAGTGCATTACGAACAGAGTGGTTAATAGAGATTCTTGTATTATTCAGCAACGCAGTACAAATGAAACATGTTTGGTTGCAAATTCACAAGCAGGTCATAGAAAGGAAGAAAACATGAAAGATTATCAACAGAAAATTAAATAAGTAGTTTCAGTGGTTGCTATGGTGCATATGTCAACCTTGATCTGGAAGCCAAAAGCTAAAGGTTTATTCCATTAGAAAAAGGATTCTAATAAAGGTAGTTCTAAGTAGGCAATTATACCTTGGCTCGCATTGGGACAGCTGTCATCTCTTTGGATATGAAGGTCCTCTACATCCCAGTAAAACCATCATGAAAGTTTTTTTTTTGCAGTACAAAGATGATTTTAGTTCTGTTTAGAATGAAGGATCAGGCTTCATTCTATTCATTCAGATTCCCAATTGCTAGTTGAAATTATCCATTGATCATGATCTAGTCCATGGGAGGAATTATACATTGTCAGCCACATTAGACATTATTAGCAATTGAAGATGTTGAAGATTACTACCAGGAGGGGCAGTGTCAATGTTAAGTTGTAATTGCTGGGTTATGTTGAGTTGTGGTTGGAGTTTACTTTTACTCTTTTACTTGCTTTTAGTTATTTACATTGATTGTAATATTCGGTCGTTGTGGTCAGACTCTATTATGGATTTCTGACCACATTCCTAGGCGCTATGCGTATTGACCCGTGCATTGATGTAGACTTAGACTATTAGTAGGTTTCCTACTAAGAGTCATTACTTGAACAAGATATAAGTGGTGAGGCTTGACCTCGATAGATGTATCCTGAGCTCTATCCTGGTCCTAGTGTTCTCTCTCCCTTCTCCATCGTGTGCTCTGGTTTTCTCCCTTTTTCCTGCTCCTTCTTTCTCCTTTCCCTCTTATAGTTGCTGGTTTACAGGCTTTGTACATTACTACATGGTATCAAAGCCATGAAGAAGAAGAAGAAGAAGAAGAAAAAAATTGATCATACCCTAGTCTGATTTACATAAGATGGCTCTGGAGCTAAGTAATGATTCACCAAAAATAACATGTCAATGCCATAGACAAAAAGTTGAGTAAATAATATATTATTTTAAGAAACCAGCCCAAGAAAGGTTCTAATCCTAGCACATGAAATATCTTAGCATCATGCTGAACAGTTGACATCTAATCATAAAATGAACTCAGCAAAGAAGCAATGAAGCATCAATACTACTTTATAACCAGAGGAGGACGACCTACCATTCCCCTACATGTCCTAGAATTATGCAGGTAATAACAATTTGAAAAACTCCAAAATTGGGACAAATAATGACATGGACCTTGAGAATCAGTAACCAAAGAATAGGCTTTCCTATTCAGACTAGGAAAGAGAAATAGAATCCTAGGATTACACACCAACTAGGAGACTAGATAAAAAGAAAAATAGAAGTAGAGAGACAGTGAGCATAGTTGTCAAGGTGCTTTGGTCAACTTGGGCGCCTTGGTCGCCTAAGCGGGCACCTTGGTCGGCTAGGAGGATGCCTTGGCCGCCTACTTGGTGTTACCTTGCTTTTTAACCCTTTCCACAGCCTTGGGTCGCCTAACCACCGTGATAACTATGATAGTGAGAGACCCACAATAGGAAGGATTCCTATCGTGGTTTACATAACACGACTTTAACACAAAGGTACCTCCTCTCCAACTTTCTGACGCCAATTTTTAATCTCTTTCACCAACTTGACTGGAGCAACCAAGAGAGATAAAAATTCTCTGCAGTGCAATATCTGACGGTGCGTGGCAGTGCGGCCTCCATTGAGTGCCATGTGGACTCCTCCAATCGTGCGGTTGAAGATTGTTTGCTTCACTTCAAATGAAAATACCCAATAAGCAACCCGTTTGGAAAAATGACCCCCCCCCAAAAAAAGGAAATGGGTTTCTTGAAAATCGCAATTCAAAATGGAACAAAAACCATTTCCCTCTCTCTTCCCACTCTCTCAACATATCCCAGGCTTCCGCTCTTTCCTCTCTCTCTCTCGACATAGTACCTAGCTCAACACAGTGGCACTCGCTCTTCCCTCTCTATCGATACTGTTGATGGGACTCCAGTTAGGCTAGGTGAGAAGGCTGGCCATATCCACATCTCCAATCTCCTTCTTCATTGTTTAATCTCTGCAAATAGGTAATTTCTGAGTCTCTTTTAATTTTGCATATACTATGATTCTGGAGTTCTCAGTTTCTTGTTTATTTCTGTTGGTATTTCAATTAAGTGGTAATAAAATCTGAACAAGACCCAACCTGGAATGTTCCTTCATTTGGCTTGTCATGGTAATATGCTTTTTTTCTATTTGATATGGCATTTCAGCACTTCTTTTTCCCCCATTTAGATCCTAATAGTGAAGATCCATTTCTCAGTTACCCTTTTCTTTATCTGTTGGTTCATGTCATAAAACTCCTTATTATTCTTATTCTTCTCTATTAAAGTAATCAGACAACTGAAAAGGAAAGCCTCCCACACATAATAGGTGCTTTGGAGGAATTTCTGAGTCTTTTAATTCTGCATATACTACGATTCTGGAATTCTCAGTTTCTTTATTTCTGTTGGTATTTCAATTATATGGTAATAAAATCTGAACAGAATGTTCCTTCATTCAGCTTGTCATGGTAATATGCTTTTTTCCAATTGATATGGCATTTCACCACTTCTTTTTCCCCCATTTAGATCCTAATTGGGAAGATCCATTTCTCAGTTTCTCTTTTCTTTATCTGTTGGTTCATGTCATAAAACTCCTTATTCTTCTTATTCTTCTTTATTAGAGTAATCAGACAACTGAAAAGGAAAGCCTCCCATACATAGGTGCTCTGGAGGAATCCTAAGCTGACTCAAAAACTGACCCATATCTCACTCCACCGGATGGCTGTGATTGGAGTATCCTAATGCAACAGACATCCCGAATAAAATAAAGAAAACAAAATCCTAGAAACCAGGCCACGATTTGGATGAACCTTATCTGATTTACAGAACCAGATCTGAACCATAGGAGTAGTTCAAATCAAGAACTGCAAGCTTGATCTGGTTCATAAAAGGGACCCAACTGAACCAGGTTGAACTGCATAGTATTCTCCTTTTCTTTCCTTTGCTGAAATTCTGAATTCATTGAAATTTAAATTAAATCTAAGATCCAAATTACTGTTTATCACTTATTATTTAATTCTTATAAGAATTTATTCACTATGACTGGTTTTAAGCTGACTTTCTAAACCTAATCCTCTAGGCATCTAGAAACAAATGACAATACCAATTCATCCGCATCAGCATTTGGAATTTTTATTATATAGTGTGTAGCCATTTCGCTTCTCTATTATGCTGTCCATCTTACTTTCACCCCCTCCCCCTCTTAGAATACATTACTTTTGGGATCCACCCAAAGTTTCTAAATTGTTTTTTCATGTGTGTTATTCGTAAAATTCAGATATTGTGGTTAGTTTGAATATTACATCATTCTAATATAATCATGGAGAATCCAATAGTAAGTCCTGAGGCTGTGTTAGGTGGAGATGTTGAGTGTAAGCCTCAGATCGGTATGTTATTTAATACAGAACCAGAGGTCTATGATTTTTACAACAAATATGGAGGATGTCTTGGTTTTAGTATTAGGAGAGATTGTGCAAATAAGAGCAGAAAAGACAAGACAACCATAACTTCACGGAGATTTGTATGTTATAAATCTAGTGGTTTTTTTTTTTAAATCTGGTGTTAGGTAGAAAGATAAGAGGGACATTTACACAAGTAAGCCACGAGCTGAGACATAAACATAGTGTCCGGCACGGATGTCCATATATTTGTTAGAGAATGAAAAATATGAGTGTCATGACTTTGTTGAAGAATATAATCATATTCTTCATTTTCCAAATACTACTCATATGATGCATTCACAGAGGAAAATTTCAGACATACATACATATGAAATTGTTTTGGCTGATGATTCGGGGATCAAACCTAAGTCCATATTTGAGTATATAGGTAGGCAGGCAGGTGGGAGGGAGAACCTTGGCTACACTAGTCAAGATCATAAGAACTATCTCCGAACTAAAAGACAACGTTCACTATCCTATGGTGAGGCAGGGAGTTTGTTGAGGTATTTTGAAAACCAATATAGGATCAATTCTTCATCTTCCAAAAAATGGCAATAAAGAATCCCAAATGTCTCATATTTCTTGCAACTACAATTAATCATAAACTTAGATGGGTTACAACATAATTTGTACTCACATTCTAATTTCACAGGACCAACCAAATATTCACACATGGGATTACTTTCATTCCGGTTTTTGATGAGGTGAACACTAACGCAATTAACCTGTTCTTAAAAGAGTTCAAAAATCAAAGGAGTGTAGACTTCCCCAGATTGTTTTATAATAGGTGACATCAAGTCCACTATCCTTGGAAGCTTGTTTCTTGAATCAAACTTAGTTTTTAACTCGTTGGCTCGCTTAGAATCCACAACCCTTTCAAAATGCTTAAAAAATTGCACAATGTCAAAAGTGGATTTTAAATAATCCTTCATGTCACTGTACAAATTCTCAGTAAGTTGTATACTCCGTATACTTAATGGGAAGGTATTTTTCATATAGCACTTTGCCCATTTATATTTTAATCTGTATAAACACTGCAACCATGAATTATTCACCACTCCATAATTCCTAAGCAATTTCTGTCATTCATCCTCAAATTGTATTTCCTCATATTGAAATATACACTTTTTCAAATCTCCGAGAAAGGACAAGCCATCCTTCATCAAGTTACCGAGATGCTTAATGCCATTTTGCATTATGTGCTAAGTACACAGTCCATGCCATGTCTTAGGCCACACCTCATTTAATGCCTTTGTCATAACGGTATGTTGATTCGTGAAGATGGTGATAGGCCTCTTCTGTCTATGTGCTTCCGCGAATGCCTCAAATAACCACTTGAAAGATTCAGCTGTCTCATCATATAAAAGTGCAGCCCCCAATATAATGGCTCCTTTGTGATGATTAAACCCAGTAAATATCCCAAATGGACTATACTCTTTGTGTGTGCAGAATGTGGTGTCAAAACTAACAACATCGCCAAAGTGTGCATAATCAAATCTCATCTTCGGATCAGCCCAAAAAATATTAGTTATTTGTTCATTGGTATCCAATTACATTGAGTATGTAAAAGAAGAATTGATCCTACATTGGTTCTCAAAATACCTCAACAAACTCCCTACCTCACCATAGGATAGTAAATGCTATCTTTTAGTTCAGAGATAGTTCTTATTATCTTGACCAGTGTAGCCAAGGTTCTCTCTCCCACCTGTCTGCCTATCCATATACTCAAATATGTACTTAGGTTAGATCCCCGAATCATCAGCCAAATCAATTTCATATGTATGTATGTCTAAAATTTTCCTCTATGAACGCATCATATGAGTAGCATTTCGAAGATGAAGAATGTGATTATGTTATTCAACAAAGTCACGACACTCATATTTTCCATTCTCTAACAAATATATGAACATCTGTATCGGGCACTCTATTCTTGTCTCAGTTTGTGGCTTACTTGTGTAAATGTCCCTCTTATTTTTCTGCCTAACACTAGATTTATAACATACAAATCTCCGTGAAGATATGGTTGTCTTGTCTTTCCTGCTTTTATTTGCATAATCTCTTTTAATACTAAAACCAAGACTTCCTCCATATTTGTTGTAAAAATCATAAGCCTCTAGTTCTGTATTAAACAACATACAAATTTGAGGCTTACATTCAACATCTCCACCTAACTCAGCCTCGAGACTTACTGTCGGATTCTTTATGATTCCATTAAAATGATATAATATCCAAACTAACCACAGTATCTGAATTCTAGAAATAACACACATGAAAAAACAATTTAGGAACTCTAGGTGGATCCCAAAAGTAATGTATTTTAAGAGGGGGAGGGGGTAAAAGTAAGGTGGACAGCATAACAGAGACGCTAAATGGTTGCACGCTATATGATAAAAATTCCAAATGCTGATGTGGATGAATTGGTATTGTCATTTGTTTCTAGATGCCTAGAGGATTACGTTTAGAAAGTCAACTAAAAACCAGAGTCACAGTGAATAAATTTTGATAATAATTAAATATAAACAATAATTTGGATCTTAGATTTAATTCAAATTTCAATGAATTCAGAATCAACAAAGGAAAGAAAAAGAGAATGTTATGCAGTTCAACCTGGTCCAGTTGGGTCCGTTTTATGAACCAGATCAAGCTTGCAGTTCTTGATTTGAACCACCCCTGTGGTTCAGATCTGGTTCTGTGAACCAAATAAGATTCATCCAAATCATGGCTTGGTTTCTAGGATTTTGTTTTATTTATTTTGTTCAGGATGTTTGTTGTTGTTAGCAGTCAATTGAAGAACTAAATGCTTAAGTGATCAATGAGATCACCAAGCCCCTTTATTTATAATAAAAGAAAAGAAAAATATTACAATAATGCCCCCTCATAGCCGACTCTAACTAATGAGTCGGCTATGGGGGAAAGTACAATGATGCCCTTAAGGCTACATAACTCAACACTCCCCCTCAAGTTGGTGCACAGATAACACAAATGCCCAATTTGAACAAACATTGGATGAAATAATTTCCCACCCCAGCCCTTAGTGAAGACATTAGTTAACTGATCATCTGACTTCACAAAAGGCATACAAATCTGTCCACTTTCCAACTTCTCCTTGATAAAGTGTTTGTCAATCTCCACATGCTTCGTACGATCATATTGCACTAAATTATGGGCAATACTAATCACGGTTTTGTTATCACAATTCAACATCATTGGGAGACGAACAAAAACACTAAGGTCTTGAGGTAAACCTTAAATCCATAGTAACTAACAAATTCCTTGTGTCATAACATGACTCTGCTTCAACACTAGACCTTGCGACAACATTATGTTTCTTGTTGCGCCAAGTGACAAGGTTCACCTACAAAAGTACAATAACCTAAAGTAGACTTACGGTCAAGAGATCCATCCCAATCAGCATTAGTATATGCCTCAATACGAAGATGATCATGCGGAGACAAGAGAACCACTTATCCTAGAGCTAACTGTTCAGTTTTAGAGAGGAAGGAGAAGAAGGAAAAGAGAGGGAAAGAGAAGAGCACATACGGTTGTGTTTAATCTCTTTTATCTCAAACTAGAGACAAACTTCCTTATATTGAAAAAGAATAACTAATTACACAGGGGCCCCTGGCCTTATACAAATAACAGAAGAAATATAAAATACATGTGGTTATATACAAGAATACCCTTAAACTCCTATTCTTAACACTCCCCCTCAAGCTGGGTGGTATATGTCATACATACCCAGCTTGTTCAATAAACAGTCAAAGTGATGAGTGCTAAGTCCTTTGGTGAAGATGTCGGCCACTTGTTCATTCGTCTTCACAAAAGGGGTACAGATGGTCTTTGACTCAATCTTTTCCTTGATAAAATGTCTATCAACCTCAACATGCTTGGTCCTATCATGTTGCACTGGGTTGTGGGCAATACTTATGGCTGCCTTGTTGTCACAATATAAACTCATAGGTTTGACAGTCTCAAATCCCAATTCCTGAACAAGTCTCTTCACCCACAAGACTTCACACACTCCGTGAGCCATAGCTCTAAATTCCGCCTCAAGATTGACCTAGCCACCACAGTTGCTTCTTACTTCTCAAGTAACCAAATTCCCACCAACAAAAGTACAAGATCCCGAAGTGGATCTTCGATCGAAATAGATCCAGCCTCAAGATCGTGTATGCTTCGATCCTCATGACCATTTCTAGAGAAGAGAAGACCTTTTCCAGGGCATGACTTTAAGTATCTCGAGGATCCTATACACCGCATCAAGATGTCCCATTTTGGGTGCATGCATAAACCGACTTACCACGCCAACAAAGATAGGCTATGTCCGGTCGGGTAAGGGAAAGATAGATTAGCTTGCCTACTAATCTCTCGATATTTTTCAGCATCTACAAGGGGCTCACCACAATCTTCTCCTAGTTTGTGATTCGATCAATAGGAGAGAAGGTTGGTTTACACCCTAAGTACCCTGTCTCTCGTAAGTAGATCAAGGACAAACTTCCTCCGACAAACACTCGATCCTTGCTTGATCTCAAACTTCAATCCCGTAAAATACTTCAATGGACCAAGATCTTTGATCTCAAACTGCGAGCCAAGTAAAGTTTAAGCTTTGTGATTTCAGTTTATTGTTCCCGTGACCACAATGTCATCAACATATACAATAAGAGCTGTAATAGTGTTGCCCTTCCTTTGTATAAACAAAGTGTGATCAGCTTGACTTTGGATGTATCCATTCTCAGAGATAGCTTGCCTAAACCTCTCAAACCAAGCCTTAGGAGATTGTTTAAGGCCATAAAGCGCTTTCCGAGACGACACACTTTTCCATTGCCACTAGGATGCTTGAACCCAGGGGGAGAGTGCATGTAGACTTCTTCTTCTAAGTCACCATGTAAGAAAGCATTCTTTACATCAAGCTGGTATAATGGCCAATCAAGGTTTGCAGCCATTGAGAGGAGTACCCGAATGGAGTTATGCTTGGCCACTGGAGCAAAGGTTTCCTGATAATCAATGCCATACACCTGGGTATAGCCCTTAGCAACCAGTCTTGCCTTATATCTCTCTACAGTACCATCGAGACTTGAACTTGACTGTGAATACCCATCTGCATCCAACAGAAACTCTCCCCTTTGGGAGTTCAACAAGATCCCAAGTGTGGTTCTTCTCAAGGGCCACCATCTCGGTATTCATTGCTTCTCTCCATTTTGGATCAGCCATGGCCTCTACTACATTCTTAGGAATAGAGATGGAGGAGATAGCCACTGTGAAAGCAATACCTGTAGGGGAGACAGAATCATAGGAGACAAACTTGGCAATGGGATTAGTACAAGCTCGAGTTCCTTTGCGGTGAGCAATAGGAAGATCTAAGTCTGAGGGTGTAGGAGTAGAGGAAGGTATACCTGTCTCAGGATGAGGAGACGAAGGAGGATTTTGGCAGGTCTTCTGTATAGGGAGCCATGAAGGAGGATTTCTCTTGTCCTTTGTGTACACAAGTAGCTCCCCCTGCTCTCTGTTCACCTCTGCACTCGGAGACTCCCCCTCAACAACAGTATCCTCGGTCCTTTTCTTTCCCTTGTCAATTTGAAATGGGGAAATAGGGACGAGAGAGGGGGAAGGAAATGATAGAAACTCAGGAGCCTCTTCAACCTCACTACCACGACACTCCCCCTGAAGAGGTGACTGAAAATACGGGAGATGTTCAAAGAAAGAAACATCTTTGGAGAGAAGCCACCGACGGGTAGGAGGGTGATAACATGTGTAGCCTTTAGAGGTAGAGGAATACCCAAGAAAGATGCACTTCGAGGACTTAGGATCCAATTTAGTGTGGGCAGATTTGCTAAGATGGACATAGCAGATGCAACCAAAGACCCGTGGGGGAAGTGAAAAAGAAGAAGAAAGTAAGGGTAAGACCGCAAGAGGTACTTTGAAGTTCAAGACACTGGAGGGCATATGATTGATAAGAAAGACTGCAGTGAGTAAGGCATCGGACCAAAAGGTTTTTGGAACATGCATTGTAAACCAAAGAGACCGGCTACTTCCAAGAGTGGCGGTTTTTTCTTTCAAGAACCCCATTTTGTTGAGGGGTATCAACACAAGCCACCTGGTGGATAATGCCACGTCGTAAAAAAGGACTCCAAACCACCATACATATACTCTCCACCTTTATCAGAACGGACAATCTGAATACGAGTTTGAAACTGAGTGTAAACCAACTCATAAAAGTTTTTAAATGCAACATAGACATCACTCTTTTGTTTCAAGAGATAAACCCAAGTAACTCGAGAGAAGTCATCAATAAAGGAGACAAAGTAGCGGAAGCCACGTAAAGAAGTAACAGGGGAAGGGCCCCAAACATCAGTATGAACAATGTGAAAAGGTGAAATAGATCTATTGCTAGAAGATGGATAAACTGTCTTACAACTTTTTGCAAAAAGACAAGGTTCACAATGAAAAACATGATTGACAGGAAAAGAGGTAAATAAATGTGGCAACATTTTTCTCATAACAGAAAAGGAAGGATGTCCCAAACGCCGGTGCCAAAGCAAAATGTCCTCCTGTGTACGTCCGCCATGTTGCCCACACACATAAGATTGAGCTATCGTCACAGGGGAAGCACAAGTGTCCAGAACATATAATCCATCAGTCTCACGTCCACTGCCAATCACTCTCTTCGTCACCAAATCCTGAAAAAGACAATGGGTAGGAAAAAATGTGACAAAGCAGTTCAAAGATTTAGTCAATTGGCTAATGGAAAGAAGATTAGTGGCAAAGTTGGGAACATGAAAGACAGACTTTAAAGGGATAAGTGGAGTAACTTGGACATCTCCCTTACCCGAGATGGAAGAAAGGGAACCATCAGCAATTTTACCTTATCTTTTCCGGAACAAACCGAGTAGGAGTTAAAAAGCCGAGACCTACCACTATGTGATCCGTGGCCCCGAGTCAATTACCCAGGTGTAGTGGCAGATGAAGTAGAGACCGTAGAGCAGCGATGGAAGTAGTGGGTGCAGAGGAGGAGGATCCATCCAAGTGTGCTACAATCCGACGAAAAGCTGCTATGTCTTCTTTGGAGAGGGAGGATGAATCAGACTCATGAACCCCAACATGGGCTTTAGGCCCATTCTTCTTCGGTCCTTTCTGTCCTCCAGATGCAGTAGAGGGTGGTTTCCCATGAAGATCCCAACAAAACTCCTTTTTATGCCCAGACTTGCCACAATAGTCACAGGAGAATCGGCCTCTACCAGCCCCCTTAGTGAAGGGAGGACGGTCCTGTGGAGTGGATGAAACAAGAGCAGAGCGCTCAACAGTGGGAGTGGTCTCCATAGCACTTCTACGCGTCTCCTCACTCTGTAAATAACCACACACCTCCTCCAGGGAGGGAAGACTTGGTCGGCCAAGTATCTGTACCCGTATGGGTTCAAACTCAGAGTTAAGACCTCCAAGAAGGAACAGGACCCTCTCCTTCTCAAATAACTGATGCACTTTAGGCTCATCAACAGGACACAGCTGGAGATCTCTGTAGTGATCATACTCCTCCCAAAGTCCCACAACAAGGCTATAGTACTCAGAGATACTTTTGTCACCCTGACGCAGGCTAACAATCTGTTGAAGAAGTTGATAAACCTTTGTAGAGTCCCCCACTCTATCAAAAATACGAGCAACACTATCCCAAATATCTTTGGCTGTCTCCTTGCTCATAAACCTTCTTCCAATCTCCGGCTTCATTGAAAAAATGAGCCAAGTCATCACAAGGGAGTTCTCGGTTTCCCATTTAGAGTAACCCGGATCATCAATGGAAGGGGCCTTAAAGCTCCCAGATATATATCCCAACTTCCCCCTACTTCGAAGGATAAGCTTCATTGACCGTGACCAATCCAAGTAATTGTTACTATCAAGCTTAACAATGGGGAGCTGAACATTTGGATTCTCATATGATAGAGGGATTGGCAAGGCTTGAATAATGGGAAGTTCGGATGTCTCAACAGCTTTTTCACCCATTGTGGTTTTAAAACAAACACTGAGAGGAGCAATCAACAAGACTTCAAGCAAGAACAATAGATTCCCAAGTAATGCAAGAAAAAAACAGAGGTAACCTAGACCACAAAGCTTGAAAAACTTGTAGAGCCTCACACAAACAGAAAAACAGCAATGGAGTAGAAAAGAAAAGTCTTCCTTACCAAGAAACGACAGTGGGTAGTCCAAAACAGCTCCCAAACAAAGCTCTAGTGAAGAGCTATTGCCAATCCCACACTCTGGCTGGCGGAAAACAGGGCAGAACAGTCCTGGCCGAGATTCACTCCTGTCCCTTGGATGCTCCCAACTGGCTTGAGATGACACAATGGGAAGAAAGGTAACCTCCAAACGAAACTAGAGCACTTGGTTGCTCTCCATTTGGATGAGAACCGAGAGAGAAAACAGATCTGTGAAGAACCGCAGGTTGGAGCTCAAACTCCAGCAACAACCAAGAGAGGAAACCACCTCTTGGTCCACTAAACACCCTTCTAACACCTTCAAACTCCAGGAAGAGTACGCTTTGATACCATGTTCAGTTTTAGAGAGGAAGGAGAAGAAGGAAAAGAGAGGGAAAGAGAAGAGCACATACGGTTGTGTTTAATCTCTTTTATCTCAAACTAGAGACAAACTTCCTTATATTGAAAAAGAATAACTAATTACACAGGGGCCCCTGGCCTTATACAAATAACAGAAGAAATATAAAATACATGTGGTTATATACAAGAATACCCTTAAACTCCTATTCTTAACACTAACTTCCAGTAATGACTGCGAAGAACAGCAGCCATGTGTGTACGATAGGGATCATGCATGAATTGACTGACCAAACTCACCGCAAATGCAATATCTGGTCCAGTATGGTAAACACATTAATTTTCCCACTAGTCTTTGATAACGTCCTTTATCAACAGGTTCACCATCTTTATCCTCCAGTCGAGTACCAACCTCCTCAGGTGTATCACAGGGATGGCAACCCAACAAACCAATCTCAGGTAAAAGATCCAGGGCATACTTCTTTTGAGAGAGAAAGATGCCTTTTGAGAAACGAGCAACTTAAATCCCAATAAAGTACTTTAATTTCCCAAGATCTTTTATTTCAAACTCACATCCTAAGAAGCTCTTCAGACGGGAGATCTCTGCCGCATCATTTCTTATGACCAAAATGTCATCGACATAGACTATGAGAATAGTGACCTTGTCACCGAACCATGGTTGTCAAGGCAGCAAGGCGGCAAGGCGACCCAAGGTGGTGGAGGGGTGTCTAAGCGCTTGGGCAACAAGGCGCCCCGCCTAAGCAGCGCCCAAGTGTTATCTTTTATTTCCCGTCTTTTCTAACATTATTTAGTATGCTACAATATGTACCTTATATCATCAAAAATCAACATTAACCCACATCAAGTCATCAAAAATCAACATAGAAATAGAATGCAGCAGAACTAAAGAAGCAAGCTATTGAAAAATTGAAACAATTAAAACATACACTTGGTTTATATGTTAGTGGAATTGGTCATTTTCAGATATACCTAGTCTCACCTTTGGTTTATATTATTCTTAGAAAATATGATCTTATCAATAAGTAATTAACTTGCTATCGATTTAGAGAAATGCTCTTATTCTCTAAGAAATTTGATTGACCAAATGATTTTATTTTTACATGGGACTTTTTGTATTAGGTAAAGCACAAAACCAGCTTTCCAACAAATCCAAGATTGCTTAAATCTGATTTATATTGAAGGAGTTATGTTCCAGCCAAACCCTATTTGGTGTGCGCGAATGCTGTCAAAATCGTTCTGAATGAAAATATTTTTTTTAGATATCAAAACAAATGAATATTTTACCGCACTTTTGGTTTCTAGTAATGTTTTATCATATTAAGATTTATGGAATTTTTAGAATTGAGAAAAACCCCAACATTAGAAAGTTGAAGTTTTCACCTAACGCCAAAAATCCAGTCTTTGTTCTTGAACTGAGGGGTTGACTTTTTATCCTTTTGGAATTTGATTTTTAACTATTTTTATTGGATTCAAATAGGGGGTATATGCTTATTTATGAATAATATCTTAAATAAATGAAATCTACTAAACCAAGCCCGAGGTGACTGCTTCAGCCCATAGAGCGCACGCTTCAGTTTGCAAACTTTACCATGAGTTTTTCAGATGAAAAACTAGGCGGAGTCTCCATATATACTTCCTCCTCAAGCTCTCCATGAAGGAAAGCATTCTTGACATCAAGCTGCTGAAAATCCCACCTAAGATTTACAGCACACGATAATAAAATACAAACAGTATTCAATTTCGCTACAGGAGAAAAGGTCTCCTGGTAGTCGATCCCATAAGTTTGAGTAAAACCCTTGGCCACAAGTCTTGCTTTCTACCTACCAACCCTGCCATCCATCTTCTGCTTGAATACAAACACCCATTTACAACCAACTGGCTCTTTCCTTGGAGGAAGAACAACAACATCCCAAGAGTTATTTTTGCCTCAAGCGTCATCTCTTCCACCATAGCTACTTTCCATTTTGTATCTACAAAGGCCTCCTGCCACTTCTATGGAATATAAACATAAGAAAGAGAAGACACAAAAATAGGAAAGGAAGGAGAAAGAGAGTCATAGGAAACAACATGAGAAATGGGATGTTGGATACATGTTCGAATACCTTTACGAACAGCAATAGGTAATTCAAGAGAAGAAGGATCCTTACCAGAAGGAAGAGTAGGCTCTTGCTCAAAGGATGGCGATGGGATGAGTAAAGGCACCGTAGTGGTGGTGGTTTCAACTTGCTTCTTAGGAGTTTGAGTAAAGACACGAAGATTTGGACAATCAAATCTACCCTGAATTTTTTTAACCTGTCGTCTAACAGAGCCAGGAGTAGGCTGCTCTCCCTGAATTGTATCCAAAGAAGACCCTTCTTAAACATGAACCTGATCCAGCACCTGCTCCCCCTGAATTTGAACATTGGAAAAAGGAGCAACAGGTAATGGGGCAGCAGTAGGTAACGTCGGAACATCTTCACCAGCCAAGCCAAACTCCCCCTGAAGAAGTGACGATGAATAGTAAGCTAAGGACTCATGAAAGATGATGTCCATGGAGACTAGGACACGTCTTGTTGGAGGATGGTAGCATTTGTACCCTTTTTAAGTTGCTGAATAACCCAAAAAAAATACACTTGACGCAACGAGGATCTAGCTTCCCATGGGAGTGATGATTGCAAGCATAGCAAACACAACCGAAAACCTTAGGGAGAACAAGAAAGGAAGATGAACCCTGGAGCACGAAAGGCCAGAACCCGAGTAGGCAAACGGTTGATCAAGTAGGCAGCGGGAGGAATAGCATTACTCTAGTACTGGGAAGGAACATTTCAATCAAACATCAAGGCACGAGCCATTTCTAGGAGCTGGCGATTCTCTCGACCACACCATTTTGAGGAGGTGCATCGACATAGTTGGTTTGAAGAAGAATTCCATGATCAGCCATATATTGTTGGAATTGACCATCCATTTATTCTATGCCATTGTCACTGCGGAGAATTTTCAGAGTGGCATTAAATTGGGTCAAAACTAACTTATGGAAAAGCTGAAAACACCGAATTTCATCACTCTTGTGTTGCATCATATACACCCAGGTAGTGTGACTATGACAATCAATAAAAGTGGCAAACCATCTATGACCAAAATAGAGGCTTTCTGGGCAGGACCCCAGACAATGAACAATATGAAAAGGAGAAAGACTTCTTTTATTTAATGAGGAATAACTAGAATGAGTCTATATAGCCAAAACACAGGCTTCACAAAAAAAATTCATCCTTATTACAATTTTTAACCAAATGAAGAAACAAATGAGATAAAGTCCCAATGAGGGGATGTCCTATCCTATGATGCCACTGATATAAAAGAGACAGAATGCAACTGATGGGTGTGGGAGGGAACAACAGCAGAAGTCTGTGAACCACTATCAAGCAAGTAGAGACCACCATGCACTTTACCAACACTAATCGTCTTCCCTATCACCAGATCCTGTAAGATACAATGGGAGGGAAAGAATGTTACTTTGCAATATAGGACCTTAGTAAGGCCACTAATACACAATAAATTGGTAGAGAAAGAAGGCACATGCAGAACAAAGGTTAAAGTAAGACTAGGACTACAACAAACAGAACCCTTTCTAGAAACGGAAGAAAGAGACCCATTTGCCACTCAGATGGTATCTTTCCCTGAAAAAGGGTAGAACATGTCATATGGTCAATGGCACCGGAGTCAATGATCCAAGAACTGGAGACTACCGATGCACAATGACTACCAATAGAAATACTTGAGGCAAAGTTAGAAACAAAACCAAAGGTGGCAGCAGGTGTAGAAGACTGGGCAGCGGAGGCAAAAGAGGCCTTTAACATCCGACGGAAAGCTTGAAGTTCTTCCAGAGATAGACGAGTGTCTGTAGGAAGGGTTGCAATGGTGTCAGTGTGATTTGCCTCAACAGTAGGCTGACCACGGCCCTTGCCACCACCACCATATTTATGTTTTTCTTCAAAATCAGCAAGCTTCCCATGTAATTTCCAACAAGTGGCCTTAGTGTGCCACAGCTTACCATAATGCTCACATTTGATAGGCTCCTTAACAGATTTGGAGGTGTCAGCAGTAGGAGTAGTAGTAGTAGTCGAACCAGATCCAGTATGTAAAGTTGATCGGTCTGCAATGGAAGGGTGGAGCATAGCTAAACGGAGGTGATCCTCAATATGAACCAATCCATAAGTCTGCTCCAAGGTAGGAAAAGGATCTCGGTTGAGAATCTGGACTCTAATCTGATCATATTCAACGTTAAGACCAGCCAAAAAATCATAGACTTGAATTTTGTCAACATGTTTGCTGTAGCTAGTAATGTCAATGGCATTGGTGGGTTAATAATCTATGTAGTGATCAAGCTCCTGCCAACACTTACGGAACTTTGTATAATATTGGGAGACAGATAACTCATTTTGTTTTGTGTCATGAATCTTCTTCCGCAGTTCATACACTCGAGCATCATTCCCAACTTGGGAGTAAGTTTCCTTGGCAGCTTTCCATATATGCGCAGCAGTGTCCAATAGAAAACCCGGTGCCACAGTAGGATGCATGGAGTTAAGAAGATAAGACATCACCAAGGAGTCATGGGAGAGCCAAAAAATCCTGAGCAGGACCTTCTTCATCAGGTTTAACAGTAGTATATGTAAGATGTCCTGTAAAACCGCGACCTGCAACTGTTAGGTAAGTAGATCGAGACCACATCAGGTAATTGGTCCCATCTAACTTGATGGTAGCTGCAGCAAAAGGAAGGTACTCACTACGGCCAGATCCATCTGATCCAGACGAAGCTGTAGAAAGATCAAACATAGTGACAAGAGAGATTGAGCCTAGAGACGGGTTTGTGAATTCCCACAAATTTGACCGTCAGAATAAGCCAAAAAGTGGATCAAATCTCCCTCTGGCAGTGGCAAATATGACCTCCAAAAATCAGCACTTTCTGATGAGCCAATAAAAAACCTTAATTTTGTCAAAATTAGGTTAAAAAACCAGTTCTGGAGAAAATTGCAAGGCTAAATCTGAATTCTTCTTGATTCAAATCTGCAGTCTTCAAACAGGAGCAGATGTTGACCAATAGCAGCAGAAAATAATCTCCAAAAAAGCAAAAATCGATCTTCAAGAAATAGGAAAACCGAATGCAGAATCTGGTCAGCACCTGTAGTCTTCAATCAAATCATAATCTGGAATGAGGTAGGATAGAGGGCAGCAACTAGATCTGAAAGAGATCACCTCATAATGCTGCCCTTGAATGGTGAGAAGAACCGAGAGAGAGAGAGAGAGAGAGACAGAGAGAGAAGGGTTGTAAGGGAGTGGCGGTAAGAGGAAGGGAAAGGTTGGGGGAAAATCGAGAAGAGCAGGGAAGAGAAGAAGAAAAGAAAAAAAAATAGAGGACTGCAACCTAGATCAGAATTTTGGTTCTGATACAATGTTAGCAGTCAATAGAAGAACTGAATGCTTGAGTGATCAATGAGATCACCCAAACCCCTTTATTTATAATAAAAGAGGAGAAAAAATATTACAATAATGCCTCACCCCCCCCCCCCTCATAGCCGACTCTAACTAATGAGTCGGCTATGGAGGGGAAAGTACCATAATGCCATTAAGACTACATAACTCAACAGTTGCATTAGGAGACTCCAATCACAGCCATCAGGTGGAGGAGATAAGGGTCAGTTTTTGAGTCAGCTTAGGATTCCTCCAAAGCACCTATGTAAGGGAGGCTTTCCCTTTCAGTTGTCTGATTACTTTAATAAAGAAGAATAAGGAGTTTTATGACATGAACCAACAGATAAAGAAAAGAGAAACTGAAATGGATCTTCACAATTAGGATCTAAATGGGGCAAAAAGAAGTGGTGAAATGTCATATCAATTAGAAAAAAGCATATTACCATGACAAGCCGAATGAAGGAACATTCCATGCTGGGTCTTGTTCAGATTTTATTACCACATAATTGAAATACCAACAGAAATAAACAAGAAACTGAGAACTCCAGAATCATAGTATACGCAAAATTAAAAGAGACTCAGAAATTACCTATTTGCAGAGATTAAACAATGAAGAAGGAGATTGGAGATGAGGAAATGACCAGCCTTCTCACCTAGCCTAACTGGAGTCCCATCAACAGTATCGATAGAGAGGGAAGAGCGAGAGCCACTGTGTCGAGCTAGGAACTATGTCGAGAGAAAGAGAGAGGAAAGAGCGGAAGCCTGGGATATGTCGATAGAGTGGGAAGAGGGAGGGAAATGGTTTTTATTTCATTTTGAATTGTGATTTTCACGAAACCCATTTCCTTTCTGGAGCAGGTCATTTTCCCAATCGGTTTGCTTAATGGGTATTTTTGTATGAAGTGAAGCAAACAATCTTCAACCGCACGATTGGAGGAGTCCAAGTGGCGCTCAATGGAGGCCGCACTGCCAGATATTGCACTGCAGAGGATTTTTATCCCCAAGAGAGTGACACAATTGACATTGCATACCAAGAAAGAACTACAGTTCTGATTGCAGGCAATGACAAAAAGAGGTGCATCTACTCGTACCACAAAACAGGGGGGAAAAGAAGAAGAAGAGAGAAGAGAGAGATTAAAAATTGAAGTTAGACGACAACCAAGTCATAAAAGTTTAACACGTTTCACAGTCACAAATTATGTTTCACACCATCTTCTAAACTTGAAGTTAGACGATTAGCAAATTCCTGCCAAGGTTTCCAGTTTTTGAGCATTCAATTGGATGTTTAAAGTGAAACCATATGTCACTACTTACCAGTGATTAAGAACATATAAGTTTTCATTACTTAATATTTTTGAAAATATTATTAAACAAAAAAAAAAAAAAAAAAAAAAAAGAAAAAAAAAAAAAGAAATTGGAGATGTCATATAAACCCAAAAGAATGAGGTTAAACAGAGAGACACACTTCAAGCATAAGGCCCTCCTACAAGCTAAAAAAGGAGCGTCACAGTGCACTAGACTCCCACTATTGCAGGGTGGAGGAGGGGTAAATGTATGCAGCCTTACCCCCTCTTTGCAGAGAGGCTGTTTCCATGTTTCGAACCCACGACCTGATTGTTGCAATAGCGCTAACTTAAGATTTGCACCAAGGCTAATCTACAAGCTACTGCTGCTCAAATTCAAATTAATTTTCCTTCCTTCCAAGGTCACCCGGTACCCATATTTAAGAATAACACCCAACACAATCTCCACATTAGTTCCTTTATCAATCAATCAATCAAAGAAAAAATAATCATTGTTCTATCAAATTCGAACATTGCTAAGCATCATTCTTAGAAACATGTCACAGGACAACTGGAAAGTAACAGATCAACTAGTTCCCCCATCCTCTCCCATCTATGCAGCTTGGTCCCCCCAAGAAACTCCAGACGTCATAAATTAAATTATAAGACAGTTGTGAATTAATGAGATTGAAAGTCCCAGCAAGAAAGTAGTTCCCAGAGACAGCTCCAGAAAAATCTCGGCTGAAAGAACCAAGAGGGACAGGTGCTCTTCTCTAGTAAGGGCAGAAACAGAGACAGTTAGATGCGCTTGTATTTGCTTGCAGCATCAACTTAATAAAGGTTGAGGCAGAATCTGATTCTTAGAAATTATGAAGGTGCTTATCGATTTATCTACTGTGATTGGGAATTTCATCCATATCTACAGATTGTGTTGCTCTTGGTTTTTAGGTTCATCACATGCTCCCTCAGGCACTGCAAGCAGCCTCAAAACAAGGTGGCCCATTCCATGGCCAGTTTCAGAGATTTGGAAATTAAGTCCTCTGGTTTGGTTGATCAGATTGCCCAATCACATAACATATCTGAGCTGCAGTTTGGAGCCTCAAGTGCCAGTGATAATTTGTGGTAGATTTCTAGATATTCTGGGATTGAAGGAGTTAAAATTACCCTGTAACCTACCCTGGATCCTACTATTTTTAAAGAACCTGACCCTTAAGATACTTTTTCCTGCCCATCTAGTGGTGTTTTTACCCCTGCAGCGAACACCCCCTTATCTTAGGAAACCCCAACTCTATGATTCCACCTCTCCTATAAGATAGGCCTAGCCCTCTAGATTGCCGTATGATGAAAGACATAAACCTCCAAGATCACATATCTTGAAGGATCCAAAGGCAGCTAAAGTGGCATCACTATTGAGAAATTGCTTTACAATCAAACCACTGACTGGTAGTTCCATCATAAACTCCAACAATTGCTGATCCAGGGGTAATTTGTCATAATTAACGAAAGGCTTTTCAAAGCATTTGTGGAAGTAAAGAGAATGATTTCATCCTTGCCATTCTGATCACATTTAGAATGTTGGGAAAATGATGATCCCATATTTCACTAAACAGTAAATATATACCAAAGGTTTGATAGCCTTCCCATTTGAAAACTGCAAGCCCTTGTTTCCCACTCACACCCCCCTATAAAAAAAAAAGAGTTTGGTTTCCAAATTAGTTTTGCCTCTCATGGTTTTGAGAATAGCAACTTATTGGTGCTGTGTTGCATCAAATGAACAAGGCAGAGTTATCTGCGACTAGAGCTCCCAGTCTCCCACACCACAAAATATTCTAATTCAAAAACTCCATCCCCATGTCTCCTCTCACTATCACATTCAAAGGGTTGTCCTAATCAATTACCTCACCACTTAAGCATCTTTTTCTGCTACAACCCAATTGAACTCCTAATGTGTATGTACTCCTCTAGGTCTTTTAGAGGAGTGGACCCCTCTTCCTATCATTATTAAAATTCCCCATTTTTGTTTTTGGCAAAAAAAATTAATCCCTCCAAAATCCCAATCTAATCTATGTATGCTCCCACCCCCCCCCCCACCCCCACCAAAAAAAAAAAACCCTCAAAACTAGCTAAGCGTCATTCCTAAAATGAATAAATCAGGATCTTATGATCAAGCAGTTCATGTAAAACAAACTACATCTCTCCCCCTCTAGGCACCTGATTCAGTGAAGAACCAAGGACATTTCAGAAATGTTAGACAGCATAGTCACATGATTGGGATAGAAAATGAGAATGAAAAAGGAATAAAGACTCATTCGAAGTTGTTGTAATTCTCTCTTCCAGCTCACCTTTGATTCTACTTAACTCTCACAAGGACACGCCCCTGCAAATGTCTAAAACTATCACAAATTGAGAAAAATACAATGTGACTTTTTTGCATCAGATGACTGTCCATGCAACCTGAGTTCTGAAAATCTAAAAGAGAAATCAAGTATTTTGCCACAAAGAATCGACATCTAAACGTCCAAAATCTGGAAATTCTATAAACAACGTCATGGCAAAAAAATAGAAAATCTCTACCAAAACCCTTTTTTTCCCCCTCATGGGTCAGCATCCTAAAAAATTGAACGAAACAGAATAGCATTATCACATTAATATCACATTCATAAAAAATAAAAATAAAAAATTGGAAATTTGAAGTTCGATGTAGTATAAAAATAATTCCAAAGTTAAGTTACAGAATTTATCCACAGTTCATCCCCCAACGGTGACTAATAATAAAGTTCAGAAAATCCAGAGATTCCCTCATTAACTCGGAATGGCGGCAAAACTGTTAACAGCATTCCGATCTCATAATTCCATACATAAATTAACGGGATCAAAACAAAATTCAATACTAGGGTTACTGCATCTTAGAAAGAAACACCTAGTAGTACCTGGAACTGCCTGGATCTTCGGTACTGAGGGCTGTATAAGACCGATTGGGATGCAGAAGCGAAGAGCTCACCATTTCGATAACAGGACCGGGCGAAGCATGAGAAGAAGAAGAACCCGATGGAGAAGAGATTGTCGGTCGAACGCTCCTCAGAGAATCTCTGTACTTTCTGTACAGAGGAGTTCTATTTCTCGTCGCCATCGAGAAATCGAAATTGAAAAGCTGCGAAGATGATTCAAATTTGCTCGTCTACCGCGAAAGTTGCAGAAATGGAGAGAGAGAAACCGCGTTGGAACCAAAAGTCCGGAACCCCAATTCGACCATTTACAGTTGAACGGCAAAACAAGGGAACGGAGGAAGGAAGAAAACTACCCACCATGACAGTCAGACGTAAAGCTTAGGAGTTAAGGCATACTATGGGTCTGCTCTGGGCTTGTGTATCCTCTCAGGCTCATGTAGGGAACCCAGCCCAGCTAGAGTTGGATCACCAAATTTGGGAAGAGGGCCAATCTAGTGGTCTACTTGTCCAATCCAATAGCTCAAAGTGGTCGTGCGGCTCGTGCTATCCTCCAAGTGACCTACGGCGAGAAGCACATTGGGCTAAGCCCAGCAAAACATCCATTATGGCATTATGCACTTTTATCTTTATTACAATAACAACAACAACAACAACAACGCTTTATCCCTAGTAAATGGGGTTGGCTACATGGATTTTAGTAGTGACAGAATGTTAATAATATGAAAATAAGAGTAAAGAGCATACAATATTAACATAAACTCTAGGGCACTGACTCTTCTTAGTTATGTATCGTTTCTTAATTGCCTAACATTCCCACTTCAAATCTTGAGATTGGGGTGTATTACAACAACAGCAACACAACATCATAGTCCAATTAAGTGGGGTCGACCACATGGATCTTTGCTGTCCAATCAACTCTATTTGAAGTCGTACAAGGAACAAAGCCTAAGCTAAGCATGTCTTTCCTCACTTCACCTATGGTTATTTTAGGCATGCCTCTAGCTCTTTTGATTCTCTCAATCTAAATATGGTCACTCTTCTGATCTGGTGCATCTGAAGGTCGTCGTTGAACATAGTCATGCCACCTCAAACGGCTCTCTCTAAGTTTATCATGGATCAGAGCTACTCCCTACCCAACTCTAATATAGTTATTATTTACTTTATCTTTTCTAGTTTTCCCACACATCCATTTTAACATCTTCATCTCCACAACGCTAAGTTTTTTTATATAACACTTCTTCACAGTCCAGCATTCTGCACTGTACATCATAGCTGGTCTAAAGGCAGTCCTATGAAATTTTCTTTTAAGCTTTAAAAGGATACGACGATCACACAGAACTCCGAACACACCTCTTCACCTCATCCACCCTATTTTAATCTTCTAGGAAATGTTGTCTTCTATGTCAGCCTCCTTATTTACAATTGATCACAGATATCTAAAGTAATCACTTTGTAGGATCTCCCTCTCACCATTATTCACCACCTCATTATCCGTCCCAGTGTTGCTAAACTTATACACCATATATTCAGTCTTAGTTCTAAATAACTTCAGACCTTTTGCCTTTCTTAAGGGGAAAAAAATGTACCATTAAAAAAAATGAGTTTCCCTTCACTCATGGTAAGAGAAAATTCCTTCATTATAGGCATAGATTGGATGCCCAAGGGGAGGGGTAATTTCGGCCCCAAACAATAGGGGTTGGGATGGGAGTTTGTGATGGGACTCTAATCCCATCACATGGTCACAACACCAATGGTGAGGGAATTCTTCCTCCCCCTGATGAAGGAAAACGTTTTCTTAGAGCGAGAGAGAGAGAGAGAGTTTTTCTTCTTCATGGGAGAAAGAAACACTAACCAATATTCTACCACCATTATTGTTCTTCCTTTAGGATGAATGTTCAAATACCTATTCACTCATTATTATACTCATCATGTCACTATCATGTCTCACAGTAAACAAATACCTCCTTCATCTTAGGTTAAGAAAAAGTGGCCAAAAAATAAAAGAGAATTATTTCCTCATAATTATTTGAGAAAGAATCTTCTTAACAGGCACGCTCAGTTTTACCAAAATTCTAACCGTTGGATATCTAGGAGGAATTGTCTAGATGGGATATCAAATTTTCATCCTCAAATTCAATCATTTACCTCTTCTTATGCCTTACCCCTCATGTATGCAAGTTCAATGTAGTTCTGTGCATTCTCTTAGCAATCCCAAAATTTTCAATTGCTTAATTTGCAATTTAGGCAAACTCGAATTGGTCTAAACTTTGGAATGTGAGTAGGTGATATGTCACTAAAAGTCCTTTCCATGGATGTTTGAAGCGTGGCGTATTATGAAGTCGGTTTGGAAGAGGTGTGGTTCGGGACCAACTCATAGAAGATTTTGGAACCAAGGATCAATAGTTCGCCATTCCATAGCCCACAGCCATCAGGATGGCGCAAACAATGTCTATTCATCCTAGGGAAACGGAGAACAGACCTCTATCGTCCACATATTCATTACATCCTATCTCCACGTATTAAGTCACATTATACTTCGGCAACATTTATTGAAGGCATGCTTAAGGTAATCCAATATCTAGCGAAAGGGTTGATTATCTTCGATCTGACAAGCCATTTCGCATTTAAGGTATGCTTATGTAAGCCGGCAAATCTTAGGTCCTATAAGGGCTCGACGTCCCATCATGTCACATCATGACATATCATCATGACCATCTATAAGGTCAGATGAAGACACTTGGTAAGCAAATTTGAACTCAAACCCGCGTCTTAGAACCAATTCTAGACGTAATTCAACTACAGTCGAAGAACCCTGGTTTGGTTCTACGTTTCTTCTCAAACCTCTCTCTCCCTCTTAACTGGTTGCCCTAAGAACTGACTTAGGCATCGGAGGATTACATTGGGGTAGCCCCGGTTCAACTCTGGTGTTCTCTCCCTTTTGTACAGGTTGGTGCATCTGACTGCCTATGCCATTCATTCAGTTTTCGACAGCATCAGCAGGAGACCACGAGGTCTACTAGTCCACAAAATTCATCCACAATTGGCCTACCAAGAGGCAAAACTAACCATTAAGGAGATATTTTCCTTAATATTGATGTAGAAAAAACATATCCAAAAAAAAAAAAATGAAGTTATGAAGAAGGTTTTTTTGTTTTTTTTTTGTTAAGATGAAGAAGGTATTTTCACAAATATGTAAGATGTTTTATTCTATATATCTTCACCATAACTCCTTTGTACACATCAACATTTAGTCATAAACTGAGTTTCAATCAATCCAAAATTATCACATGTGAAAATAAAACTTCTCAAGTTACTTTAAAAACTCACTTCTATTCAAGAAAATAAGCAAGCATTGTTGGAAAATAGTTGAACTTGACCAGTAATTTTGACTTATGGTTTATCTAATGGATTTTCCATCTTTCCAATTAGGAAAAAAGATCTCTACTTGCTGGTGTTTCCTACGCCCTCTCATAGGGCATTGTGAGATGATGCCACTGCCCCTTGGGTGGATACCCAGGCGTGCTCACCCATTGGCCCAAACGCTTGTGTAGAGACTGCGACCAAGTAGCGATCTTTTGCCCATTCAATTAATAGTTAGAATCATCTAATCATCAGTGCTTCAAACTTTTATAACTGGTAAATTCCACAATCCACATATCGTTGTATGTAATCACATGTCTTATATTACACATAAGATGTATCTTCCCTTCATTTTACCGTGAATAGTGAAATTCTATACTTCACTCTATGCCACATGGCAATAAATTAATGGATACAAACGATAGAAGACACCATTACCCATTTACTTTGCCTAAAAATGAGTGGGGAACTAGTAACATAAAATATCCCAAATTCCCCGTTCCTCGGATATATCCCAAATTCTCCATTACTCTAATTATGTAGATTCTTTCATTGCCGGTAAATACTTTTTCTTTTTCTTGGTGAAAATTGTCATAAATACTTAGTTGCCTTGTAATAGGATACTAATGAGTTTTCATCACGGATAAATCTTCTCTATCTCTTTATATTTAAATTTGTATTGAAAATGGAATTGTTTATTCGACTAAGATCACAAAATATCATTTCATACAAGAATCTGCTACTAGTGATAAATCACACATTCCATCTCCAAATCGCAAAATATGCAAAAGAATTCATGAAGTAGGCCATCTTGAATTCACTAGGACATGTTTAGAAAACATTAATTAAGGTCATTTTCATGAAAATTATAACAAAAAGAAAAAATTTTGTATTCTTTTCGTTATAACCATTTCCATCACTCCTTTCAATAAGTATACCTAAAAATGTCCAGTAAGCCTCTTCTTCCACAGTTAGTTTTGACTGATTGACTATTAGATTAGTCTTACACTTAATGGGTACACTATTTTTTCAAATATCAAACTAAAATTCAATCATATAAATTCCAATGTTTATCTATTGGTCCTTGTATTTTTCAGCCTCTTATATCCATGCATCATCCACAGTTCCTAGTTTTTCAAAGTTTTACCTTGCCACTTACAAACTTTGTTTGGGCTGCAACTTGACATGTAAGCAAGGGAACTTAGAAATGGAGTCTATCAATCCACAAAATTTGAGCCACATATGATCTACCATGTGGCAGATAGTTGACCACTTGAATAAGTTTATCCAAATGGACCATTTAAGAAACCTTTGCCCAGAAAAAAAAAAATACATGTGTTACAGCTTAGCTTATTTCGACCTGAACCCTAACCTGAATCCAATTGTAGGTCCGGAACCCAAAGTTGTGGCCTCGTGTACGTTAGGGAATGTTGGTTGAGTGTTCGAATGGGTAAAATATGAAGAAAGAATCCCGGTGGTAACACGTCGTTTGCGGTCAAAATGACGTGTACCCCCCCTCCGTACAATTGCAAAATTCACAATCTAATGTATAAATCATGGTAAGCGACTCTAATCATGCCTTGGGGTATTTTGGGAATATGAATAATGCTGGGAATGTGTTTGTGAGCGAAAATACCAATGTCCGGGGTGTCCCGACACTTGGACAGTATACAATGACACACTGGTCGATGGCACTAGTCGACCTCCCTCACATACCAGTGCTATTGTCATTGTATGTCTCTGTCTCAGGAGTGCGAGGCCCAGTATCTCGAGTTGGGGATCTTGCCACCGCGTCCCAATTACCTTGTGGATATGTTCCCCCAACAATGTTGGTATGTGGGACCCACATACTTAACCCATGTACACTAATTCAGCTTTAAAAACAGTTTTGAACCAATTTAACCCAAACCAAACAGACCTTAATAACCACTACTATATAAACCTTCTAAAAACTAAAACCTACACTATTTCAATCGTTGGATGCAGAGAAGAAGAAGGGAAGGGACCCTAGGCTTTTAAATTCGGTAATTGATCTCTTCTTTCCCCATCTCTTCTTTTTTTTTAATTGGGTTCTTTCTCAACCCTTTGTTGAAACCAGATTCATGCTTCCAATTTATGTTTATATTATTCACCCCATCATTCATGCAAGCCTAACCTGGATAATTTCTATCTCTAATTTTTCTTCTCAAGCTTGGTTTCAGAATTTAAAACTGCGAATTGGTTACTTACCATGCTGATGTATAATCTTAGTTTAGAATTTATGGAATTGCATGTCTAATCCAATTTTTCAATCTAAAGTCTAACTAATTGTTGTCTCCTTAACCTAAGAAACATGCTGTGATTCTTGTTTTATGATAAGAAATTATCATTCTATTCCCTTGCACGTTGAGTTTAGTTGATTGGAAACCCAAATCCTTACCTTGCATATTAAGTCCGATCTCTGTGAACTCAATTCCCTTCTTGCATGTATGATCCATGAACTCTAACCTAAATCCTTTCTAATTACTTTCTCCTAAACCTATCAATTCATACTATAATTCTGTTTTATGGTAATAAATTTATCAATCCATCATCTTGCCTACTGAAATTGAGTAATTAGAACCCAATCCTTTTGTACATGTTGGAATCCAAACCTAAAGACTCCATCTAATTCTGTTTCCAAGTTAATACCTAATCAATCCATGTTTTATAGATCAGCTTGTACCCAATTGAAAACGAATTTCTATCATGCATGGTTATAGCTCATAAAATTAATCCCAAACCCATTGCATGCACCCCTTTCCCATCTCCAATTCTTCAATTACCCATTTTTCCAACCCAATTTAAGCCATAGGAACTCAATTCCATATGTAGAAATTATTCCTAATGTGAATTGGTGAAACCAACTCAAAAGCCCCTCCAAAACCCAAATTCTTTTATGAAATTCGTATTCAGTCCATTGGTCTGTGTCAGTGGTTGACCTCTCACACAGACCAGTGCTGTTGTCAAATGTGTTCTTGACTCCAAACTTATTCTAACTTAATCCTAATCTATCCTAGGACTCCAATAACATTAGAACACCTCCTAACACATGTGTTTGGTTCATTAATGATAGGACATAGCTCTTTGGCCATCGAATCAATCTGCAACTAACTCAAGAATCAGTCCGATTTCATAAACACAAGCAATACAAAGTAAATGGGGATAGACTTGATTTATTTTAGGAATGTTTATTTCATTTAGAATGTTTGTTAGGAAATCATGCATATGAATGAATATTGTCTTTATTCGAAAATGATCTTTTGACTGATGGTTATGGTCTATGGATATGGAAATGTGGAGTGATGATGATGTGATGGTTTGAAATGTGAATCTTTGTGTTAGAATAGATGTCGTAGTCGGCTTGAAAATAAGTGGTATGATGAGCCGTAGTATGGGATACGGGAACACTGTACACCTCATACTATGCCAATTAGTCTGCATATGGCTTGGAATGTCATTCTCTGGTGTTACAATCCTTACCAGCAGGGGTTCAGGTGTTGGGTGATCATAGCCCCCTGTCATTGAGGGGTGTGGCGTACGCCAAGATGGGGTTCAGGCTATGATTATCGGAGTCTACCCACAGGGAGGATAAAAAAATAAATAAATAAAATACTACTATCGGTGTGGGCTCCATACAACAATTAATGTTACGTTTTGGGGAAGTGTGAAGGAACCAAAAATGTTTCCCGAGTTGTTGGCGTAGCACAGATTTAGAGACTTAGGCATTTTTTGTTAGGTGAAATTAAGATTAAAATTGAATCCATGCATATAAGATTTTTGCTTTATGTGTGAATGTGCTTATGTGTGGTCTATCCTTTACTTGCTGGGCTCGGTGGAGCTCACCCCTGTGGAATATTTTTTTAGATGATCTTGCAGGTAGATGTAATGGTAGCGGGGAGGATTACTTCGAGGCGGAGGCTGATGACTATTGTGAACATGCTGGTGTGGACCCAGAAGAGTGTGGCCCCTATCACACGAGTGATTAAGGTATCCTTGGAGAATAGGGACTGATGACGTGGTGTTATCTTTTGATTTCTTTTGTTTATTACTATCCTTTTTTGTGGAAGAATTTCCACAGTATGTATTTTAGGATGGTTATGTGTGGGCCCGATGGTTGTGAACTTAGGGATATCGGGTTGTTGGGACTTTCAATGTAAATAATATATATAAACCTGTAGACATTTACTTTTTGTGCACTCTGATCAATGAAACACTTGTTATCCCAATATTGTGTTATGCATGTGACGTGTAAATACTACATTTGGATCCTGGAGGTCGACGAATACTTCGGGTAATCGAGTCACTAGCCGAATCCTCCCAAGAAGTGACATGCGGGTGTGACAACATGCATACCCACTCTATGAAATAATTCTGTTCAAGGCACTACATGCTATGAAGTACCACCTCCCTCCCCCCCCCCCCCCCCTAAAAAGAAGAAGGAAAAAAAAAAGACACATATAATGTGTTTGCATGTAATTAGAGAGGGATTAAGTCTAATATACTAGAAAACAGAAAGGGACACATCATATTTTTTTGGGATTGTTTTTATAAATGTTCATATTTTTAAGTGCAAAAGAATAAATTGCCCTTTTGGGGGCAAAATAGTAAATTGTTTGCATGATTTTCAATACAATTATTCCTTAAACCAAAGATAAAATCAATGCATTAGGAAGTATTATCATATCCAAAGAAACTAGACCAAATTTGGTTTTTTTTTTTTATCCATAATCTTAAAATGATCAAAATGACCTTTGAGGGAGAAAAAGTCATTACCAAGAGGATTTGGACCTCAGACTTTCAAAAAACATCAAAAACAATATATGCCATCACTTATAAAAATTTCAGATTTTTTAAAATTCTCTAAGTGTCACACCCCGGCCCGATTTATAAGGGCCAAGTGTGACTGGATCTCTCAGGATCGCAAGTGCAGTACTCTATTCGCAAGTCTTATTCACAAATAACAGAATTAAATGTAGCGGAAGCAATTAAATAAGGCAGTAAACAGTAATAAGGAAGATCTAGTGATAACAACTATATATATATATGAACATTTAATTACAACTGAGTTACAAAGGTTGTTCACAAAAGATGTAACTTAAAACTCAAAAAGACTATGTGCAATAACTACTACAAAAGTGTTATAACAAAAAGAGGAAGAGATAGTCTGATCAATCAAGAAGATCAGGAGAATGCGCAGCGGTCACATGAACACGAAGCTTCATGCTCCACCAGTAGAGGAGTATCAACTCAATGAGCAGTAGGAAGATCCTCAGCAGAAGGAGTCCCCACAGAAGTACCAGAAACACCGAGAGTAGCCTCATCTGAAAAAAATAAGGTATACCACAGGGGTGAGCTCTCAACTGAGCCCAGTAAGGAAATGCATACAAAACCTAGCACAACAATTCATGATGCATGTTCTAGTCTAGCATGCTCCTAACATGGATACTAAGTCTCATGAGTAATAGTACTACTTTGATAGATGCTAACCTTGGTCCCGGAAACACGTAACTAGACGTCGGTCACCTGAGCGAAACCATTCTACCACGGTGAGGACCCACCAGTAGAGGCATGTCACCAGGCAGCCACACCAGGAGACCCCCAAAGACCAACCCTACTATTTATTCCCACAGCGGAGTATTCACGCTAACATGGGACAGTGAATGGTACCCTGGCATACCCTTCGGTTGTACCACGGGTTGTCCAACACCTCTTCCCCTATTGGTAAGGGACATAGTACTGGATGATGATATACAACCAAGCCCAGTGAAATCTATTCATGATGGTAATGTATGGATAGATGAAATATAAAAGTACAGTACTTCACCATCAACAAATTCACAATAACAATAAATATCAATGCAATGCAAGATGCCAATGCAACCTACTTCGCATGGAGTCTAATACAAAGAAAATAAAGCTAATAAACTACATGATCAGTATAGTATTGATGATGCATGATATGTCACACTTAACAAGTAGCAATTAAGATAACAAATACGTAGAAATTAACTCAAATTCCCTTACCTGAAGTGTTAAGCAAGCCTAGGCAACAAGATCCTAGTAGGTCAGACAACAACAGGAGAAAAACAGCAGAGATAGTCCTATAACAGTAGACAAACAGCAAGCATTAAGGTCCGGACTGGGTTCAGATCAGTACCCAACTACAAAGGGGTATTTTGGGCATAAAAAGAGTGAACCAGATTCTGACCCAGGCTGAACCGGTCGATCGGTTCAGGGCCTGATTCTGCATCCGATTCAAACTCCAAAATTGGGGGTTTTGTTCTCCTTGCATGGATATTCACATGCATGAGTTGAATTTCATAATTTGACCTAATTTTAAGGTGGATCAGCTTATTTGGTTGTTAATTTCAAGGTTTAACTTCAAAGTCTAATCCAAATTAGGGATTAGAACAATTAACCCCAAATTAATCAAATTAGGGTTCTAAACTAACCAATTCAACTAGGAATTGGGGGTCTCTATGGGTTGCAGCCATGGCTGAACCATAGCTGGGCTCAAAATAGTAATTAATTAGGTCCAATTTGATCATCCAAGCTTAGTTTGCAAGCAATAATGGTAGCCAGCAGCTTAGGCTGCAATTAGAGTGAATTTAGAAAAGAGATTAGGGAAGTGATAGATGGGAGCAGCAAGGTTTGAAGCTTACCTATATGTGCAGCAGCAGAGATAGAAGATGCAGCCTTGAATTTCTGCTCCAAGATTTCAAGGGAGGTTTCCAAGCTTCCAAATCAAAGCCAGGATCGAATTTCCCAAGGTAAGTTCTCTTCTCCCTTCTTTCCTTCTTTTTTCTCTATTTTTTCTCCAAATTTCTAAGTCTGAATTCGGTTCTCTTAGTTTAGGAATGAGTGAATAGTGAAATGAGAATTGTAATTATAGTGGTTTAATCATTAAGGGTTGTTTGGTCCATTAAAGTAAAAGTCAGTTTTTAAAACTAATTCTTAAAATTGATTTTAACTAGAATTTCGTACTTATTATTCTATTCCAACCATAGAATGATGTCATATGACATCAGGGGTAATCCGAATACGGATAAATGTTAGGAACAAGATTCCCCACTGGGGACATGGGTCCCACAGAGGCAATTTGACTAAAATACCCCTCTAATTCTATTTGATCATACAAAACACTATAAAATACATTTAAATTATACTTACATCGAGTTTAAGTAAGGGAGAGGTTTTGCATAGCCTCCAGGCAACAGATCTGACACAGGTAACTCCAGTGCGGGGTTCCACAGGGGTCCTCTAACTCCAAAAGGGCAGGTTGAGAAGAATCCCTGGATCCTCCATAGGAGTGTCGAGAGATTTGTCTGTATCCTCGATCGATGCAGCCTATAGCATCGATGCCACCATAGACTCAGAGCTGGAACCTGAAATCACACAAGTTCCAAAAAGTTTAAATTTATTGCGGATTTCACACTCCACCCCCCTTATTAGAATTTCATCCTCGAAATTGACGTACCTGGGAGATCGAAGAGGTAAGGGTATCTCTCTCTCATCAAGTCTTCTCTTTCCCAAGATGCCTCAGCTGCAGAGTGATTACTCCACCTGACTTTCACAAAAAAGATAGTTCGATTTCTCAGATTGTACTTTTTCACATCAATAATCTCTTCTGGCACCTCTTCATAGATCAGATCGGCAATGAGCTCGGCTGGTTGCTGTAGCAGCAGATGTGATGAGTCAAGGATGTATTGTCTCAACATAGAGACATGGAATACATCGTGTACATCGGCAAGTGATGGGGGCAGTGCAAGCTGATAGGTCACTGCACCAACTCTAGCTAGGATCTCGAACGGGCCGATGTATCTGGGATTCAACTTTCCTCTCTTCCCAAATCTGACAACACCCTTGATTAGTGACACCTTCAAGAATGCTTTTTCTCCAACCTTGAACTGTATGTGCTACCTTCTTCTATCTGCATAGCTCTTCTGCTTGGACTGTGCAGCCTTGATCTTCTCTCTTATTAGGTCCACCTTCTCACAGGTCTTCTGGATCAGTTCAGGGCCCAAAATACGTCGCTCTCCAACTTCATCCCAGTACAGCAGAGTACGACATGTCTTGCCATACAGAGCCTTGAATGGAGTCATCTCAATAGATTCATGGTAGCTATTGACAAACTCAATTAGGGACAAATGCTAATCCCAGCTTCCAGTCATCTCAAGTACACATGCCCCGAGCATGTCTTTCAAAGTCTGGATTGTCCTCTCTGACTGTCCATCTATCTTAGGATGGTGTGTCGAACTATGGCTCAACTCAGTACCCATAGCCCTTTGTAGACTCTTCCAGAATCTTGAAGTAAACCTGGGATCTCTGTCAGACACAATATTCAATGGCACTCCATGTAGTCTGATAATATTGTCCACATAAAGTTTAGCCAATTGATCCATGGAGTAGGTAATCTTCATGGGAATGAAATGGGCTGTCTTGGTCAATCTGTCAACAACTACCCAAATTGTATCCATTCCCTTCCTGGTATGAGGAAGGCCAGTAACAAAGTCCATCGTGATATTCTCCCATTTTCACTCTGGTATGGCTAGGGGTTGCAGAAGTCCCTGTGGTCTATGTCTAACAGCCTTGACTTGTTGGCAAGTAGAACACTTAGAAACAAATGTTGCTACATCATATTTCATCCCACGCCACCAGAAATACTACTTCAGATCTCGGTACATTTTTGTACCACCTGGATGTATAGAAAATTGAGAATGATGGGCCTCTTGTAAAACCAAATCCTTCAAGTGACTATCATTAGGTACACATAGTCTGTCCTTGAACAAAAGAACTCTATCAGGTGTCACCGTGAAATCTGTATCCTTCTGTGTCCCAGTACGAATACCATTCACAATGTTCTGGAATTCTTTATCAGAAGACTGGGCTGATATGATTTGGGCTCTCAGTGATGGTTGCACTGTCAGGAATGAAACTAACTTATTAGTTTCCCCAAATATAAACTCCACTTCCAATGCATGTAAATCCTTCAGAATTGTATCATTAACCACTATTATACCTTCTGCCCAATCAGAGGACTTTCTGCTGAGTGCATCAGCCACAACATTGGCTTTTCCAGGATGATATTGAATGTCAAACTCATAATCATTGATGAGTTCCAACCATCTTCTTTGTCTCATGTTCAACTCTTTCTGAGTGAAGAAGTATTTCAAACTCTTATGGTCTATGAAGATTTCAATCTTTTCACCATACAGGTAGTGCCTCCACATCTTCAATGCAGACACAACAGCTGCCAGTTCTAGGTCATGTGTGGGATAGTTCTTCTCATGGTCCTTTAGTTGTCTAGAACCATAGGCAATGACTGTCTCATTCTGCATCAACACACAGCCTAGCCCTTGTCTTGGAGGCATCAGTGTATACAACCATCCCCTCAGTTCCTTCAGGAAGAACAAGGACTGGGGTTGTTACCAATCTCTTCTTCAATTCTTGAAAGCTGTTCTCATAGTCTTCATTCCATTCAAATTTTGCACCTTTTCTGGTAAGCTGTATCATGGGCATAGCTATCTTGGAGAAGTTCTCTATGAACCTCCTTTAGTATCCAGCTAATCCCAGAAAACTTCTTATCTCTGTCACAGTCTTGGGACTCTCCCAATTTACTACAACTTCAACCTTCCCAGGGTCTACTTCAATCCCTCTGGCTGAAATTACATGGCTTAGGAAACCAACTTGAGCCAACCAAAATTCATACTTGCTGAATTTTGCATAAAGTTGCTTCTCTCTCAACCTTTGCAGAATAAATCTCAAGTGTTGAGCATGCTCTTCTTTATTCTTGGAGTAGATTAAGATATCATCAATGAAGACTCACAAATTTGTCCAGGACATCATGAAAGACTCTGTTCATCAAGGCCATAAAGGCTACAGGAGCATTAGTAAGGCCAAAAGACATAACCAGGAACTCATAGTGTCCATACCGAGTCCTGAAAGCTGTCTTACTAACATCGGCTTCCTTGATTCAAAGCTGATGGTACCCCGATCTGAGATCAATCTTCAAAAAGACTTGGGTACCCTGAAGCTAATCAAAGAGATCATCAATCCTTGGCAAATGATACTTATTCTTGATCGTCAACTTATTCAGCTCTTTGTAGTCGATACACATCCTCATGGAACCATCTTTCTTCTTCATAAATAAGACTGGAGCACCCCAAGGAGAGATACTCGGTCTAATGAATCCTTTCTTTAATAAGTCTTGAAGCTGAGTCTGCAATTCCTTTAATTCTGTCGGTGCCATTCTGTAAGGTGCTTTAGATACCGGCGCCGCTCCAGGTATTAGATCAATCACAAACTCATTCTCCCTTGGTGGAGGTGGATTTGTCAAGTCATCAGGGAAAACATCAGGGAACTCCCCTACAACAGGAATCTCTGATATAGGCCTAACCTGTGTCCTAGTATCCATAACAGACACAAGGTATCCCTGGCATCCCTTGTTCAACATCTTCTTCATCTTTAAGGCTGAAATCACCATCTTTCTGGGTTTCTTCTTCTTATCACCCACAAAGATGAATCCCTTCTCGCCTCTAGGCTGGAATACTATCTTTCTATCTGCACATAGTACACTTGCCTTGTGCGCTGCTAACCAATCCATCCCCAATATGATGTCAAAGTCTATCATATCGAGTTGGATCAGATGGGCATTCATGTCTCTGCCAGCAATCCTCATGGCACATGGTTCATACAACGTGTTTAAGTCTATCCTTGACCCAGTGGGCATACTGACTACTAGACCCTCTGCCAAACACTTTGGTGTTACACCAATTCTCTTGGCAAAAGACGGAGACACAAAAGAATGCGTTGCTCCAGTATAAAACAAGGTGTATGCAGGAGTAGAGCAAATAAGAATGGTACCTATATGTCATGATTTAATGATTATATATGCTTGACATCATTAATCAAAACACAATGAAGTATAAGTTTAGATTGATACCAGTCACCACATTCTGGTTAGCTTCAGCCTCACTAGCAGTCATAGAGTAGACCCGGCCTTGAGGCTTACTAGTTGGCTGGCGAGCAGGGTATACAGGTTTCTTATGGTAACATGTCCTAGAAGTATGCCCCATCTGTCCACAAGTGAAGCATTTAAACTCTGCAGCACTTGCTGGAGCTGCTGCATCTGTTGCCTTGGCGGTAGGATTTGCATACACTGGTCCAGACACTGTCGACTCAGACTAACTCTTCTGTGGCAAGGCTGGAGTTGCACTAGATCCAGAAGATTTGTTGAACTTGTTGAATCCTCTATCAAAGAATGGGGTTGTTCGCTTACCGGATGACTGACTAACATGATAAGCATCCCTCTGCTTATCCTCAATCTTCTTTGCAGTTTGCACAATCTCTGAGTATCCTTGAGTCGGTCTAGTGGCCATTATAGAGGCAATCTGTGGCCTCAACCCATCTTCAAACTTCTGTGTCTTTGATTCATCATCACTCAGGTGAGGAGGAGCAAAGAAGAACAACTCTTCAAATTTTTGTTGATACTCTAACACAAACTTAGGTCCCTGTGTTAGCTCAGCCAATTCTATCTCCTTCTTCTTTCTTACACTGGTGGAAAAGTAATTTGCAAAGAAGGCCTGCTTGAATATTTCCCAAGTTATAACTGGGTGTGTTGCCTCCAAGATAGGCCTAGTAGTTTCCCACCAAGCTTTTGCCTAGTACTGGAGCTTGTATCCAGCACATATAAGTTTCTGCTCTTCATTACCGCCCAGAAACTTAAAGGCTTTCTCCATTTCTTTTACCCATTTAACGGGTAGCAAGATGTCTCTGCTAATCCCAGCAAAAGTGAGGGGCTGCATCTTAAGAAATCTCTCCTTCATACGACCCTCAGTGTCATGTTGTTGTACACAAGGGGGAGGGACAGTAGGGGCTGCCTGCGGAGTTTGTATATTCCTGATTACTGCTTGGAACTGATCACCCATGTCAGTGATCATCTGATGCATTTATTGTTGCTACCTTTCCATGATAGTGTTAACAAGACCAACAACGTCGTGCATAGGCATGTCAGGGGGATTTCCCTATGCACCCTCAGTTGGAGGATCATTATGGGCAGGGTTAGAGGATGAGGCTGCTTGTGCACGCCCTCCCGCGTTACACCTCTGATATGTGTTAGGAGGTCATGGGTCCATAATGATCAGCTGAGAAAAAGAAAATAAACATCAAACTATCAGCATATGCATCAGTTTGGTATAATAGAGTGCACAGTAATGATAAAGTAGTAAGAACAGTAAAGCATGATTCATCATACTTAACAGAATTCAAGGAAGGCCTTGTAATTTATTCGCCCATCTGTGAAGGATGGATTCGATGCGGGTGGTATGGGCTTGAAGGTATTCTACCCTTCGATCGATGATATAGAAGTCCCTGATCATCAAGGACTTACTGTCATTCCAGAGAATCGACTGGAGATACAAGCGGTCATTGGTAAGTAGCTCGAGTACTCGATTCAACAAGTCGATTTTTTCGGGGTTGTAAGTATACTCCTCGATTGATCTTAACACATAATTCATTTGAGTAGCAGTTGTGTGTGAAGCCAACAACCCGAATTCCTAAAAGAAAAACACATAATTATATAATATAGTATAGCATAATAAAATAAATTAATATATACAAGTACAACGTTTAAATAATATTTATTACTTATACATGTAGTAGCATTAAGTATAATATAGATAAAAAATCAATAAATATACTATTTACTTATTTTTTCTACGCTTAATATACATATACGTACATTTATATACACGTATATAAATTACGTCTAACATGCAAACATTTTTAATATATTTTATTTTATTTTTATCATATTTATCTTATTTTTATTTAATTTTATTTTAATTTATCTCATTTTTTTATTTTATTTTATGTGAAATTTATTATTATTATTATTATTATTATTATTTTATTTATTTATTTATATTTTATTCATTTATTTACTGTTATTTTATATAAATATAATTTCTGTTTTATTATATATATACTATACTTATTTAGGTATTTATGAAATAATGTTTAAAATTATATTAAGAGACAAAAGCCCAACTGGATTCACACCATAGAGTGAATCGGATTCACTGTCAAGTTGAACCGGTCGACCGGTTCACTCGGCAGTGACCCATTTCTATTAAAATCGTGAAATCCCTGCACTTTTCTATTTTCCTTCCCATTCGGTTCCTGTTTCTCCTATTCCTTTCTCTAAGTGTCTAAGCTAAAGTATAGAGAACGTTTCAAGGGCTTTTAAAGGCAAAGAAGAAGATTCCTACATAAGATTTCATCCTTCTTATTACATGTAAGTGATGTAAGCATTCTAATTCGTATTTCTACTTCTCCTTTTTACTTGTTCTTTGGATTTTTGGCTATGTTTCTCTATACTTCTCCCATGTTCTTGAATGAAATACTTCTTTTACCCTTTTCTGTACATTTTTCTTCTCTTTTTGGTTATGTTAGGACAATGTATCCTTCCTTTACTTGTCTCACTTTTTTTTTTTCTCTTCTCTTTACTACATATCTCCTATTCAAACATTCACTGTGCACAGTTTTGTGCACAACAAGTGTTTGATAAAATACTTAAATGGCCTTTCTAACCTATTTTTGGGTTTCTTTTTGCTGTTTTAAGGTATATTAATTTATAAATAAGTCTTTCATGGTGATTAGTCACTAAACACTCTATCTTCTACTAACATTTAATATTTATTAGTTCTTCCCTAAATCTATGTCTATGTGTGCATGTGAGGTGTTTGACTATATGTCCCTATGACACTTTTTGCCTAAATTTGTTTGTTTATTTAATCTAACCTATTTTATTACATTTTTCAGACTTATAATAAGTTTTTTTTTTTGCATACCATCATGTATACATACACACCAATGTACACTCTTTTTTTTTTTTGGATTAACCACTCACTTCATCCTTTGTTTTAACCTATGTCCTAGCTATATTTTTTATTTTATTTTATTTTATTTTTGTTTTGTGTCAATGTGTGCTTACATATGGGCTGTTGTCCGATATGTAAGCATACATTGAGTAGTATATATATTTTTGGCTTGATTACTTATCATGTATTTTATATGATTTTGCAGCCTTTGATCTACAATGGTAGCAACTCGAGGGCGTGGTAGGGGTGGTAGAGGAAGAGGGAGAGGGAGAGGGGCTATCGATCCTAATGATGAGTTTGAGCCTCTATATTTTTGAAATGCCCAAGAAGAAATTCGTTTTGTGGAGCATTTTATGGAGAGGAATATCGAGATAGAGCGAGGAGTAGTCCTCGATGACCTACGGACTTTCAAGGTCCGAGAGAGGTTCGAAGCACTAGGGTGGCTGCCCATGATTCAGCCAGAGTACCGCTGCTACCCCAGGCTTATCTAGTTATTCTACAGTAACCTATCTCATAGGCACGAGGGCAACGATTTCTACATTACCAGCTATGTGAAGAGGAGGGAGATCTCCTTCAACACAGGGCAGCTGGCCGAGATTCTAGGGATTTTCTAACAGATGGGAGTGGAGGTATTGCCCTCCAAGGACCGAGACTACCGAGTTCCTAGCATGGTCCGAGATCCGATAGCTTTTCTCCGTGCTCACCAACGGAGTGTCTTATGATAGAGTACTTTCAGAGTTGCACTTCATCCCCTCAGCACGAGTATTGTCCAAGATCTGCGGCCACTGCGTAGCTCCTAAGTCTGGCCATCGCACCGAGCTATCCTCGATGCAGATCATCGCCACCTACAGCCTCTATTGTGGTTATGAGATTTTCCTGCCTTACCTGATCGTGCGGACTATGGCCTACCAGCATGATCACCCGAGGTCAGGGAACCTCTGATATAGTCGACTCCTCACCAGGGTGTTCAGGAGTTTCGGTGTGTCATTGATTGATGATGAATATTCAACAAAGAAGGTCTTGAATGTGAACCGGGTGTCTTTAGTGAAGATGCACATTCCTGTGCCAGCCTTCTCTCCAGAGCTAGGCCACCCAGACTGTACGAAGATGGAACAGCCTGCTGTTGAGGAGGATGTACCCATGTTTGAGGAGGATTTAGATGAGGATGAGATTCCAGCACCTATGCCTATTGATCATCCCCTAGTGCCACAGCCTGTAGCACCACTTGGCCATCCAAGTGCTTCTTCTTCCTCTGCTGCCCTAGAGTACACTGGTGATGGGACTACATGGGCACAGCTATTTAGTAGGCTGGAGAGCATGGAGAGGACGATGGAGCAGGGCTTTTCTCACTTGAGTGGGAGGATGAGCGCCATGGAGACTCAGTTTGCAGAGTGGAGATCTCGTTTCCATGGGCAGGGTCCACCACCACAATGATCGTTAGACGGTTCTAGTCTTTTTAGTTTAGACTTAACTTGTATTTTCCTTTCTTGTTTTTTACTTTTCTTGTAAGGGTTATGTCCCCCAGCTTACGACAACAAGCTAACATATGTAACCAAATCAGCCTAAGAGCTGAAATTTTTGTAAAGACTTGAATATACATATATATATATGTATATAAAATACAAGTTTTTAACCTTTACATTTGCAGTCTACAAACAAGTTCTTTTTAATTAATGTCTTTTAATTAACCCTAGACTGGACTTACCTTCAGATCAATGAGTCCAAGAGCTGCCGTATCATGAACTTGATTGCGAATAGAAATAGAGCATGATTGCTCTGATACCACTTAAATGTCACACCCCGGCCCGGTTTATAAGGGCCAAGTGTGACTGGATGTCTCAGGCACCCAACCAACCCACCAAGATCGCAAGTGCAGTACTCTATTCGCAAGTCTTATTCACAAATATCAGAATTAAATGCAGCGGAAGCAATTAAATAAGGCAATAAACAGTAACAAGGAAGATCTAGTGATAACAGCTATATATATATATGAACATTTGATTACAACTGAGTTACAAAGGTTGTTCACAAAAGATGTAACTCAAAACTCAAAAAGACTATGTACAATAACTACTACAAAAGTGTTATAACAAAAAGAGGAAGAGACAGCCTGATCAATCAGGAAGATCAGGAGAATGCGCAGCGGTCACATGAGTACGAAGCTTCGTGCTCCACCAGTAGAGGAGTATCAACTCCATGAGTAGTAGGAAGATCCTCAGCAGAAGGAGTCTCCACAGAAGTACCAAAAACACCGAGAGTAGCCTCATCTAAAAAAAATAAGGTATACCACAGGGGTGAGCTCTCAACTGAGCCCAGTGAGGAAATGCATGCAAAACATAGCACAACAATTCATGATGCATGTTCTAGTCTAGCATGCTCCTAACATGGATACTAAGTCTCATGAGGTAATAGTACTACTGTGATAGATGCTAACCTCGGTCCCAGAAACACGTAACCAGACGTCGGTCACCCGAGCGAAACCACTATTTTTAAAATAATAATTAATATAAAACATTTGCACCTATTCGAAAGAAAATATAAAATATATGAAAATAAATGGGAAAATGACCAAACTTACCCTTGATATGCAGCAGAATCTCAGCTCAATGTATACATATATGGTTTACCAGAACTTGTTGTCGAGCCCACTGAAAGTGACTTGGAAGGCGATGCTTGAAGTGTCAAAACAATGCGTAGGGTTATCATAGTAATTTTCAGGGCTATAGGAATTTGTGAGGGGGTCAAAGCACCATTTGAAAGAGGGGATAGTGACTTGCTCTCCTCGAAGTTTCATCCTAAAAGAAGCCTTCTTAGTCCTTCAAACGAATGGCTATTTATTGCCCCATATGTGTTTGGTGAAATGCCCAAAAGGTCCTTGGGGACATGGGCTGGTTGAGTAACATGTGTGCCGTGGCAATGGGATGAGATAGCCTGCATAGGCAACTCACATGCACTCAGGCATGGCTGTGTGGGTGCATGGGCTGGTTGGGGGATTAGGCTTGGTTTGGGTCAGCTCAAGCTAGGTCGACTTGGGCCAGATCGATATTTTTTAAAAAAATTTTAATTCTAAACCATTTTTTAAGGACTGAAATTATAATATTAATAACTTCCAATCCGTATGGCTGATTTTGACGTGCCACATATCGACACGTAACTCTCTTCGAGTCCCTTCCATCTATACGATGGATATGACTAGATTCTACAAAAAGTTGTATGAAAATTGAAGAATCTATAAAAAAAATAGTGTTTTGCACTAAATGAGGTCTAAACAGTATCAGATTTTCACGAAAATTCACATATGAGCTCAAAATAGCCAAATATGCTATCCGAAGAGTTTGGCCCAAGTCGGGGTTTTGGATACTGAGGAAAATACCAGGAAAAAAAGGTCATTTTTACAATGGGTCAGATTTGGGTGAAACTTTTTGCGCATAAGCAAACAATGGTCAAATAAGGCTATCCTAGAAGTTTTGGCTATATCAAGGAAGGCTTGAGGGTAGAAATAGGTTAAGGGTAAAATGGTAAATTTTGTCAATCAGTCGTCGCATGAGTCAATTGGACCTTGATCATCATCGTTGAAAGGTAATCCCAGGGTGTCAAAAATGGATCCGGATCCTCTCTAACTCCCTAATCGACCAACTCCCTCCCAACCAAACACAATCAAGGGTGGAACCACTCGGGCAGAGGCTCAGGATGGGGTCCACCCCTGCTTGTGTCTGGTTGGGAGGGAGTTGGGTGGTCAGGGAATTGGAGAGGAGCTGAATATGTAAAAAATGCAATGTCAACTAGCGGTGTCAATAATGCCCGGATGGCCCGAACCCTCCCTGAGCCCGGCCCGGACCCAACCCTAATCTACCAGCCTGAAGGGCGGGTTAGGGTTTAGTTTTTGGCTCACCCTGGCAGGGTCGGGTCCGGTTCGGAAAAAGACCACGTGCTTAGCCCGGCCTGGCCCAGACTCGACCCTGAATTAGGTATAAGCATTTATATTTGTGAAAATACCAAAATGCCCATAAGAGTCTAAGAGATGATAACCCTAATTCCATATTCCCTTTTCGTTTTCACCCTTCATTCTTCATCCACGAAAAAGCCGTCGCTCAACTAGCAGTCTGCCTTCTTCTTCCTCGGTTCCTCCTTCCTAGATTCGCATCAAGGTATGTTCATCACTTCATTTTGATTTGGGCCTTTCCCCGTCCTCACAACAACACTGCTGCTAGCACTTCATATTGCTGTAAAATTTTGTTGCACGAATAAATTAAACAGTACCCGATCTGTTTAGAACTTGTTCTTACCTTTGCTCAATTTCATGGGGATTGTTTTGTGGTTGGATTTTAAAGGGATTTCATGGGGACTGTTTTGTGGAGTTCTAGATCTGTCTTCTGCTCACCTTTTTTGGATACATCCCTGGAATCATATACGCTATTATCACCAAATGAAAAAACTAAAATTATTAGTAAAAAAAAGTAAGATTAGTGGTCTATTCCTCACTTGCTTCCTTCGTGTGCGTGTGCTCTTGCGTGACTATGGTTTTCTGTCCCATCCACCTTCTCCCCTTCTCTCTCTCTCTCTCTCTCTCTCTCTCTCTCTCTCTCTCTCTCTCTCTCTCTCTCTCTCTCTCTCTCTCTCTCTCTCTCTCTGCGAAGAAGGAAAGGTGGATGAAGAGGGAGGGAGGGAGGGAGGGAGGGAGGGGGGGGGAAAGAATACTGGATGAGATTTTTTATCACTGACGATGAGATTTTTTTTGTTTTTTGTTTTTTATTTATCAGTTGGAGATGTGGAAAACAAGGGGTTGATCGTTTAGTTGGTTTGGTTTGATGAGAGGGCATTTCGGGGTAGTTTCATGGATTAGGTGGTAGGTGTGTTTTGCAGAAGGATTTTATTGGGCTGTGACTGATAGATCCATGATGTTTCACCATCAGTACTGTCACTTGGTGTAGGTGGGTGTGTGTGTGTGTGTGTGTGTGTGTGTGGTTGTGTGTCACTCTATGGTATGATTCTGTAATTAGATATTAGATGGTTACCTCCTTGTATGATTCTGTAATTAGATATCAGGGTCGGGTCAAGGTTGAGGGTTTCTTGGCCCTGCCAGGGTTGGGTTGGGTCAGGGTTTAGGTTAAGGCCTCTAGGGTTGGGTTAGGGTTTAGGGTAGGCCCGGCCCAACCCGACCCATTGACATCCCTAATGTCAACAAATTATCCCCTTAGACCGAGGGCATGCAATGGAAGAAAATCAAAGGAATGTCTCTGCATTTTAATACGGATGAGCAAGAATACTACCTACACCTTGCTTAAGGATAAAAAGAAAAGGAAAATCCAAAAAGAATCCCCCTCGGTAAAAAAATCCCAAGAATTCCAAAAAAATAAGTATCCAAGCAATACAATCAATAAAGATTTATAGAATGAGGTACCCATCAACCTAAAACTAGGTGAAAATCAGACGGCACTCTACCAAAATACCGACAAAAATCTTTTGACTAAACATTTGGAAAAGCTTTCTCATTCAAGAGAAGAGGTTAGGCACTTAACCTAATCGAACCTCTGAGAGAAGAATACTACATACATGATGGAAGTGGAATCTTATGGTTCTCGCACCAATCATCAATCAACAATTGGGGTATGAAAACTCCATACCGCCATTACCTGCACTTTCAAACCATAACTAATTTTGTCAACAATTCACTTATTGGATATTCAACGTCTCTCAGTTATCTTAGCTTTTGTACTCATTCTCTAGAATCTATCGAATCATCAAGAACCCTCAAAATCATTAGCTACTTAATTTTTTATTATTATTGAACCTCTACATGAATTGGATAAATTATATTCTGGATTTTCTAAATTTGGATCCGAATACCCTCCCGTCACATATGGATGCAAATCGACTTCAAAATTTTGATTATCCATTTATATCCCTATTCATGTGGTAGGCTTTCAGCTAGGGGTGTAAATGAATAGCCGAAATCCGTTTTCGTATCCGTGTCCATGTATGTTTAGCACTATCCGAATCCGTCCGAAAGCTAAACAGATGCGGATACGGATGGGCTATAGCTATCCGAAAAGCTATATTTACATGTAAACGGATAAAATATCCAATCCGTATCCTTGTCTGTATCCATTTAGCACTATTCGAATCCGTCCGAAAGCTAATCGGATGCGAATGCGGATATAGCACTATCCGAACCGAATCCGATCTATTTACACCCTACTTTTAGCTTAGATATCAATTCTCTACTTGTCTGTGTAAACTTTAAAAAAATGTTTAAAAATTTAATTCTCTCATTTTCCCCCCTTGCCCGATGTATTATCCCTTTCATCCATACAGAAACATTCTTTAATTTTTTTAATAAGGTTTGGTTATGGGACAACAATTAGGTGATTCTAATGTTTAATTTTTAAATAGTTTAATTATATATAAAGATTCATTCACTTCAGGTTTTGTTATTTTTGTTGTTTTTTCGGTTTTATTGGAATGCTTTTTGAGGGTATGCACTATTATAAGGGAAAACATATTCAGTGGGATTATAAAGTTGAATTTGGCTTTGAAATTTGACAAATCTATTTGAGTTCTTATCTACCAAAAACGAATTACCCAATATAAGGGCTCCACCGATTTAACTACTACATAAGTTATATGATTGAGATGAATAACCAAATTTTATATTTTTTTTATGGGAAAGAAAAATATATTAAGCAAATTAAGAACCAGGGTCTATACAACACGGAACATGTGGAGCATTAACAAAAAACCTACGAAACCAGTCACGAAAAGGAAAGTCAAGGTTAATCCTATAAGAAATATTAATAGACTTAGCAGCTATTTTAAAACAATATTCCAACACCTCAAGCGGCCACGATGAAAGGGATGGAGTTGGAAGAAGTCCTGGTAATAAAGCATGTGAACACCAAATTTCTTTCAACTTCACACCTCTAAGGGCAGCGAACTCGAGAGTGGAGAGAATCCCAGTGAGTTCAGGTTCCAAAAAATGACTGCACTTACTTCGACCAGCAGTGAGAAAAAGAAGATTACCATCAACCAAAAAACCAAAAATCCATCCTGGCTTACCTAGCTCTTTGGAATCGAATCCTGCGCATAACAAAACAGGAAATTCTAATATAGGTAAGAGTAGTTGAGACAAAGAAACAGAGTTAGTAGAATCCAAATTGTCCAATATAGGGGAAATATTAGAATAGAACGGAGGAGGAGATATGTTCAACAAAGCCAACCACTGGTTGATCCTATAAAGGACTTTCCCAGGGTCAGGGGCAACCAAATTAAACAAACAATTGTTCCGAGCCTGTCAAATAATATAACAAGTTGTAATAAAAACAGAAAAAAACCAAACTAAAGAGGGCTTGTCAAGCTGTTGGTCCAACAAAGTAGAGATGCAGAAATGTCTGAGGGAAGGAAATGAAATGAATTCAGTCCTCGGACCCAAAGGACCAGCTACCTAGATGCGCTTAAACCATTCACAAGAGAGGAAGACATGCCAGAGAGTCTCATTACAAGTGTCACAGAAAGCACAAATGGGATCGACCTGAGTCCATTTTGAAATAAGATCCTTAACCGGAATCCCTGCATTTAATACACACTAGAAAAAAAATTTAAACTTAGGCAAAATTTTAAGTTTCCAAAAAGACTTCCACCAAGCAATGGAAGAAAAATCAATAACATTAGTTGAAGAGACAAAGGAGGCAGCCAACTTAGTTTTAAACACCCCAGTCCTAGAAAGTGTACACCACCAGGAATCAGGGGTATCAGAAGAAGGGATGACCAAAATCTGCCTAATACAAGGCAGAGCAATATTGTTAAGAAGGTCCATATTCCAGCCCTGGTCAGTACGAAAAAGATGAACACGCTCAGGAAACGACCTAGTATTGGCCCCAGGGTTGATAGTAAATCCTGGAATGGAGGGGATCCAAGGGTCAGCCCAAAAGAAAGTGTCCTTACCATCACCAATTTTACCAAATTTGATGTATATACAAATCCTATCATAAATTACATTGATTTAAGAACTACATAAGTTCTTATCTACTTCAATTTTTTAAAGTAAAATAAAAAACATCTACAACCCATTAAAAGTGTCGACAAACTCACCCACCATAGGTTTTTTTGAATGCCCCTTCAGTAATCGTAATGATTTTTTTTTATAGGAAATAGAAAGAATAAATTAAAAAAGGGGACAACCATTAAAAATCTCTATCGCGGTTTCCACATGACACCTGTCCCAACTCTCTATACAATTAATAAAGAAAACATCTTTTCTCTCAGGTTTTATGGGGTCATATATTGAAATTATGGTATTTGATATGATTTTTTCACCTTATTTATGAGAAATTAAAATCAATTCCATTTGAAAATAGTGAAATAGCCAAAGACCTGTTTCAATGTCTCATTTGACATGTTTAAAAAGAAATGTAAGTGAAATCACTATTTTGCCACCACCACCACCCTCTACCAAATAAATATAGAGAAGTTATTGTCAGAAATCGAACTACCAAATGGATTTCATAAACTTGAAATATTTCATATTGATGAAGTCAAAACAATTGCAATTTCTTGGCCAAAATTATACTTGTTGACTATTTAATGAAATCAATCCAAAATTGAAATCGAAATCATACTAAATAACCCTTCAGAACTGAAACATCTAAGGACTATTGCCCTTAAAATGAACAACATTCAAACTTTTTAACACCAAAAAGTAAATAAACAAATAAAACTTCATATAAGGTTTCGCAAACTTGAAATTATGGGATTGGTCTCCATTGGTTCTGATTTGATTAATTCTAGTTCAAATTATATCAGAACCAGTTGGAATTGCATAGATTCATTCTAATATTATTAGAACTTGATATTAAAGAATCGGGATTGATTGGAATCGTTATTGATTACCTCCTTGTCTGCATGATATAGGACTGCACACTATACAACCAGTTGAATAAAGAATTAAATATTTCTTCATCCGTGCATAAGAGAGACTCTCTTCTCTATTGGTGATGACATATATGTCATCATTAACTCCCATCTTATTGAACATAATCGAAAATATTTTTCCTGATACTAATCAAAAGGCTCAGTTCTCTATGATGGGGAGATTCTCTTTTAATTAGGGATGTATATGAATCGGATTCAGCTCGGATTTGCTACTATCCAAATCCGAATCCATTTATTGAATCACATATTCGTATCCGATCCGATATCTGGAAATTTTAAAAACTAATATCATATCCGAATTCAGGAGTTTATCGGATATTCGGAATATTATCAGATCCGATAAACTATCTGTTTAGTAAACAAATCTGACCTATATCAATTATGGATTTCTGACTCTGATTACCAATTACCGATTACCCACTCCGATTACTAAAGTATCCTTATAAAAGTGTTTATAATAAAGGTAATATAGTAATATATCATATGTTTTTATAATATATTAAACTAATCACATTTTACAATCAATTAGTAAATTATCCTGATATTATCCGATCCAAAATGGAACTATTCGAATTCAATTTTCTTTTGGACAAATTTAGATATTTTTCAAAAACCAAAATTTCAAATTTTAAAACTCCTTAACGGATACAAATACGGGTCGAACACGAATTTTCGACTATCCATTTACGTCCCTACTTTTAACCATGTATGAAGAGAAACTCCCACTTTTTTTTATTCTTATGAATGAGTGGGAACTCATTTTTGGACTGACTTTTCAATCACTTATTGGCTCCTTATCTTTTCTGTTGACTTGTCATTCTTTTTTGCATTGAAAAGTCTTCTTTGAAAGGTTTTTAATTGCTTTTTCGTTTCTCCTCTCTCTATCTCTCTTTCTCTATCTATTTGAGGCCATAACTTCATATGTTTTTTCTTGTATCTTTTATGCGTTTAAAATTATATAAAAAATCATATTTTAATAAACTCACTTTTTTAATATTAAGTTTATTTTAATAAGTGTAAGACTCATTTTTTTTAATTCAAACTTAGCACATAATCATGAGAAGGTGATGCATTCCTATCATTAACTTTAAAACACCAGAACTGCACCTTCTCTACCATTTCTTTTTTGTTTTTTGTTTTTGTTTTTTAAAACTAAAACCCTAATGTCAAAGAGAAATTTGACACTAAACAGTTACAAGTGACAATCAGCCATCAAAAAAAAAATATTTTAATGATTTTTATTATTGTTCTACATTCCTCTCTCTCTCTCTCTCTCTCTCTCTAAAGAGCGAAAACTTTCTCCATTTTTCTTCCCACTTGCTAGAGAGAATAAGTTTTGTAGCAAACATCCTATTGATCTGCTTGCACCTAAGAACTGAGGTACTCTCTCTCTCTCTCTCTCTCTCTCTCTCTCTCACCATGTCCTTGATTGGAGTTCCTTATGTTATGATGGTATTATCATATGAAACCACTGTTATGGTTACAATATGTTCCCTAATTTTTGGCTACTTACATTTTTGTCTGGTTTTAGGATTTTAACTAAAATTTTATATATTGTTCCTTTATTGTGTTAGTTCACTTACAAGGCAAGTTTTTCCTCCATAACCCATTTACATAAAGCTAACTTTTGTACATTATTTAAAACTCAAAACTCCAAAGCCTAATCTATCTCTTAACACAAACTCCCTAGAATTCCTAAGCAGAGAGTTTGAATCTGGAAAATAAAACCCAAAGAATAATCAACAGCCCAATTGGCTAATGCATCTACCAATCTATTTGTTTCAAGGAAGCAATATACAATATTTGCTCATTTATACAAGACCTAAAAAAAACTGATTAGACCATAACTTTCTACCAAAAAATAAAAACTGATTAGACCATAACTAACCTCCAAGAATGCGAACTGCTCCTCGAAGCACTCACCCAAAGCAAAGAATGACACTATCTAGACCTTTTAAGAAAAGAAAAAAAAAAACCAGAATTTTTAGGTGTCTATTATTCTCAGAGTAGACATGTAATGTAAGATCTCTTCAAAAAAAAAAGTCATATAATGCAAGATGACTCGTAATTTATCCTTAATTTTGCTAGTGAATCTACCACATTACTGTTCATCCATCATAAACACTCGGCTGGTGCTGACCATCTTAATAATAAAAACCTTTTACTTAAACTAAAAAGCAAAGTCTTCTTGCAACATTTCATGCATTAACTTTTTTTGTTTTTTTGGATACTAAACCTTAAGGCCCCATTTGTTTGACGGGGAGAATGGGGTGGAATGTTGTGGGACTAAGTCCCACAATGTAGTGGGTTGGGGATAGAACTGCAATAGGGTCGGGTTGGGCGAGACCTATTAAAACTTCAACCCAACCCTAAGTCCTCTTAGCTGGGCCCAAGCCCGACTCGGCCATAACTCAGGGCCAGAAAAATCTAACCCTAACCCACCCTCAGGGTTGGGCCGGGCTAACCCTGATTGGCCCTAACCATGCCGGGGGGGAGGAAGGGAGATGCATGGGCTAGCTAAACCTTAAGGCCCCATTTGTTTGACAGGGAGAATGGGGTGGAATGTTGTGGGACTAAGTCGCACAGTGTAGTGGGTTGGGGATAGAGCTGCAATAGGGTCGGGTCGGGTTGGGCCGAACCTTTTAAAACCCCAATCCAACCCTAAGTCCTCTTAGCTAGGCCCAGGCCCGACTCGGCCATAACTCAAGGCCAGAAAAATCTAACCTTGACCCACCCTTAGGGTTGGGCCGGGCTGACCCTGATTGGCCCTAACCATTGGGGAAGGGGAAAGAGAGATGTATGGGCTGGCTAGACTAGGAAGGAGCCGAACCTTTTAAAACCCCAATCCAACCCTAAGTCCTCTTAGCTAGGCCCAGGCCCGACTCGGCCATAACTCAAGGCCAGAAAAATCTAACCTTGACCCACCCTCAGGGTTGGGCCGGGCTGACCCTGATTGGCCCTAACCATTGGGGAAGGGGAAAGAGAGATGTATGGGCTGGCTAGACTAGGAAGGAGATGAAGAAGAAGAAGAAAGAAGAAAGAAGAGGAAGAAGAAGAAGAAGAAAGAAGAAAGAAGAGGAAGAAGAAGAAGGAAAAGAACCAAAAAAAAAGAAGAAGAAGAAGACAAGGTCGGGTTGGGCTGGGTTGGGCCAGGCTGGGCTCAGCCCAAGGCCTCAAGCCTGGCTTGGCCCTAACTTAGGGCCAGAAATTCCCAACCCTCACCCCACCCTCAAGGCCAAGTTACTCAACCAAGGCCCTGTTCGGGCTCAAGGCAGGCCAGGGAGGGCTCGGGCCATCAAGGCCAAACTTGCACCCCTAGTTGGGGAACAGGGTGGGATTTTTTACTTTTCACATGAACAATAACCAAAGTCCTTTGTTTTTGTGAGACTTTAGATATCATAGGGTGTTGAAGGCCTCCGGACTAAGAGGGGAGGACTGAATCAGTGCTTATATAATTTTTTGCTTTTCAAACTGTCTATTTGTATTACCGAGAAAAAAAAAACTATTTGTTTGTACCTTGATTGTGATCTTATATCAATAAACACACAATCGTATTCACTCCCACCTTCCAACCCTAGACTAGGTAAGGCTACCAGAATGTGCAGACATAGTTTGTAATCAAACACACTTCCAAATATCCAAACCAGACACAACACAATATTTACGTGGTTCAGCAATGTGCCTACGTCCACAGAGTAATACCCAATTAGGGTTTCATATTTGCCCAATACTCTATTCTTTTTACCACTACAATGGTTCAAAACAAGTTTCCTGCTTCAGTCTTTGATCATACAAGAACGAGGGCAATCACCCCAAATTGCAAACCCATCAAGCAACCACTTGACATCCCTTACAAAGCAAAAATATAATCAAAATACAAATCCCCCCATTACAAGGTTCAATCTAGGTCAATCAACATTCAACTATAACCTAGAAAACAAAATAGGGATTTGACACAGGATTACCTTTTGAGCAACCCTAATCATTGAAACTCGATACACCACTATTCACAACACCTTCCTCTGCCTGTAGGAATCTCAAACATCATGCACCGAATGATCACAGGCTGACAAACTGACCCATATGATCAAGACGAATAAAAACGAGTAAAACTAGGTTATATAACGTCCTTTTGCTACAACTGATGAGTGACGACACCACTGTGTTCTCCTTGAAAAAATACTCAGTTTCAAAAAAAAATTGCATCAAAAGGCCTTGAAACAAGTGAGATATTGTCGGTCAGAATTAGACTGCCAAAACCCTAAAATCGAGGACTAGTTTCATAATGTAGCTTAAGTCTTGTGATATGGCAACTTTAACGATGATAGCTTTCGTTAGATTTCAATTCAAACTCAAAAAAGTAACGCACCTATTATGTTGCATATTCGAAGAACTAGTAAAATTACACGTGCAAATGCACGTGTTTGCTTTTTTCACGTATGAATCACCGAAATGAACACCCAACATTTTAGATGGTTTACTTAAATAATAAAATTGTTGATATAAACAAACATTACAGTAATCTATTTTTTCTTTTATATTGTAATACTTTTTTTTAAGATAAGATGTTATTAATGGCTGAAGAATTGAATTTAGCTTTAAAATCATGAGCAAACTAAGTAGTGAAATTAATGGTACCCTTAATTTTTATAAAAGAATAATTAAGCAACATTGAGGGAGGATTTATCATGGATAATATTGCAATATTTTTTTATTTTTTATTTTAAGATAAGATGTTATTAATGGAGGAAGAATTGAATTTAGCTGAAAATTATAACAATTGGGTTTATCGATTGTTCATGGAATAATGGATAATATTGTAATTTTTTTTTTGGGGGTAAGATAAGATGGTATTATTTTATATATGACAATAAAACTAAATTACTTTTTAAATGTCCACGTAACTGCCATCTAAACTAATTCTCCAACGGATAATTAGCAACTGAAAAAAGTCACGCATTTTCTTCAAACAGTCACGTCTCTTCTTCCTATTTTCTATTTTCCCCACGTAACTATTATCTAAAGTTTTGTGAAAGTACGACTCAAAAAAAAAAAAAATTTAAACTTACTCTCCAACGATTAATTAGCAACCGAAAATAACTCTTTCTCTATCTCTCGATATACCTCTCCATATATAGTAGATATATATGACAATAAAACTAAATTATTTTTTAAACGATAAGTTTGGTTATCTTATAGTAGATATATATGACAATAAAACTAAATCATTTTTTAAATGTCCACGTAACTACCATCTAAACTAATTCTGCAACGGATAGTGATCAAATCAGACATTCTACTATTATTTCTTAATAAACAGATTTAATTAAGAAAAACAATTCCGTGATAATTTACACTAATATCTGTTAATACAGGTAATAATAAATTAACTTTTCCCAAAAAAAGAAGGTGATAATAAAATAATCATGATTGCTTTAGTTGAATTATGTTGCTTTTTTTTTGGTAATAGTTCAAACTGATATATGTTGATTATAACCTGTGGAAAAAAATTAAGATATATAGAAATTTTAAAAACAATTATATTACATTTTATTTATTATCATTCTGAGTTTTACCGATCACAACAAGATTTCATAGTATAATTCAAAAAAAAAAAAATAAAGAATTAAAATATATAAAAAATTTTAAAACAATGTTGCAATTCGAATGGATATTAGATTTTATATTAATTTATTTGAACTATCAGTATATAGTGTTTCAAATATCTTCTTTTTTGATATCTCTCTTTTTCCTTATCTCTCTTGGTAACTCTCTCTCTCCCACGATATTCCTCACCCTCTTTTTCTCTAGATATACATCTCATCGTCTCTCTCTCTCTCTGAGTTTCTATTTTTTTTTATAATTTAAATTTACTTACCTAAAAACAAGGGAAAAATTTTTATTTTCTCAATTTATGAACCCTATTTTTTTGGGAGTTGTTTCTTTCTTTTCTTTTCTTTTTGTGAAGATTGGAAAAATCTTTGGAAATGAAGATAAGATTGGTACAAAGAATGGCAATTTACATACCTAAAAATAAGGGAAAAGTCTTTTATTTTCTCAATTTATGAACCCTATTTTTTTGGGATTTTTTTTTTTTTTTATAAGAATGGAAAAATCTTAGGAAATGAAGATAAGATTGGTACAAAGCATGGCAATTTAAGTACACGCGTTTCTCTTTTTTTTTTTTTGTTTTAACAATGGGAAAGTTTTTTTTGAAGATAAGATTGGTACAAAGTATGGCAATTTACATACATGCGTTTCTATTTTTTTTTTATAATTTAAATATACTTACCTAAAAACAAGGAAAAAGTCTTTTATTTTCTCAATTTATGAACCCTAATTTTTTGAGAGTCGTTTCTTTCTTCTTTCTTTTTTTTTTTTTGTTTTGAAGAATGGAAAAATCTTAGGAAATGAATGTAAGATTTTACATACCTAAAAACAAGGGAAAAGTCTTTTATTTTCCAATTTATGAACCCTATTTTTTTGGAGTCGTTTCTTTCTTCTTCTTTTTTTGAAAAATGGAAAAATCTTAGGAAATGAAGATAAGATTGGTACAAAGCATGGCAATTTACATACACGTATTTCTATTTTTCTTTTTTTTTTAAACAATGAAAAAGTTTTTTTTTTTTTTTTTGAAGAATGGAAAAGTCTTAGGAAATGAAGATGGATACATAGCATGGCAATGTACATAGACACGTTTCTATTGTTATTTTTTTTTGGAAGAATGGGAAAGTCTTTTTTTTTTAACTTCTTAAATAATTTAAATATACTTACCTAAAAACAAGGGAAATTTTAATGTAAACTGCTCAAGATTAATGAACGCTATTTTTTGAGAGAGAATGAGGGACAATTTTTAAGAGTTTATTGATATTGTTGAAGGGTATTTTTGGTATGAAAAGATTTGCCATGACTTTTGAATTCCTACTTTTATAATATAGTATGATATGCTCCTTGTCAGAAATGTGCATTGTACGCTCAGCCACCAAAACCACATGAATTAGAATGTATATAGCGCTAAGAGAGTACGCGCTTTACACCCAATCAAATCACATACTACCATGAGAGCATGGTTCTATGAAACGCAACCATGCAACACATTATAGATCTGACCAATTAGGAAGCTTGCACCAGAATGAAGTTCGCCTAGTTCATCCCGCTCACTCCAAATAGAATCTAACCAAAGGATTCCAATCTAACGGCCAAAAAGATTCTGTAACTTTACCAATTTAATAGGAGATTATTATCATCCCACGGTCCCAAAAGTCGGCTAACCTTTTGGGATTGGTGTGTGGTTTGTGTGATTACACTTTGTTGTTTCATAAAAAAAAACACACAAAAAACATAGGAGACTATTATTTATAGAAAACTCCTTTATTTTTACCCAAAAATTTTGACTAAGTACCCCAACATCTCACATATATTCGATGAAAAACTCAAATGAGCATATGATTCTTCAAGACCTTAAGCCAAGGCTGGCTCGGCATGACTTTCATGTGCGTGGAGGTCTTGTGCGCGGCTGCCATGTGGGCTATGCACATGTCATGCCATGTGTGGTGTCATCTTTTCATTGTGAGGATGCCATGTGGTGGCTTAGGCTGCCTAGGAGGCATGGGTTGCCAAGTGGCAAATTTTTTTATTTTTATTTTCTGCCACAAATAGCCAGTAGGTCCAATAACACCTTTGTAAGCTCATTTTCCCGATTTACTCCAGATTTGCTCCGTTTTTGACAGCCTGTACGAAAACTTCTATAACGTCTCTATTTCAAATAGAAATCGAACGAAACCAATTGCCTTTGAAAGAACACTTGACGAGCTTC